>NC_056740.1:226542610-226842610 GCF_019279795.1 Protopterus annectens
TAGTACCCATTTGTCATTTGTGATATTTCACCAGGCTTCTGGGTACATCGATAAACATCTCCAGACTGCCTCCAGAGTAGAGCAGTTGGGCCTCCTTTCATGAGCGCTGATAAGGCCATCCATGAAAGGAATCACGGTCGCCTTGGTTTTGCGGACCCCCTCTACCTCTGGGGCAGTGTCTACCATTATTACCTCCTCCTCTGCCCCTGAGGAAGGTATCACCCCATGCATCCTGGAAAAACCTCTGGGATTTTTTGAACCACATCTTTCTGCTTTTCTGACATTTGGGATAAGGTCTTGAAGGCACAGAACAAACGTACTCCAATGGCAGAGAGAGTTTTTCCTTCCTGCTTGCATCGGGTTAGAGTGTCTTTTACTTTGGGTCCAAAGAGTGAGAAACCATCAAAGGGGGCATTAGTAAAGGCAGACTTGAAGGGTTCTGCAAAATTACACAAGCGCATCCAGGAGTGTCTCCTAAGGGAAACTCTAGAACCCGCTGCCCTGCTCACTCCATCTGCTGCTTAAGATATGACCCTCATGGAGGAGTTGACAATATAATTTAAGGTGGAGAGCTGGGAGGAGACCTTCTCATTCAGCCCTGCAGCTACTGAACCTTGTAGAGTATCTCCTAGCTCTTTCAGGAGATCTCTTTTTAGCCTCATAAAATGGGATAAGTAATTCAGCGATCGCAGCGAAAAAGACGCTGAAGAAAAGATATGCATACCGTATCTGTCCATTTTTCTCAAATCTTTATTAGGAGGATGAACAGATGAGGAAGTCTCTGCAAGTTCCTTTTTGGTGGCTGCTG
Source organism: Protopterus annectens (assembly GCF_019279795.1). NCBI lineage: Eukaryota > Metazoa > Chordata > Ceratodontiformes > Protopteridae > Protopterus > Protopterus annectens. Next base: position 226,543,419 of record NC_056740.1, read on the forward strand.
CCACCACCATAGCATCTACAGGCACTCCCTTTCTTAAGAATTGATTGCCCAAAGGTGCTGACAAAAATTTGTTTGGCCTCCGAGGGACCAGTTGAAAAGCTTCTGGTGACTCCCACGCCTTTCGACTAACCAGGTCCATTAGTTCATCGAAAGGCGGAGACACCCAGGAAGCTGAAAGTTGAGGCCCAAAAGCTTTCAGGTACACTTACTCCTCATCAGAAGGGGTAGTGGTCTGCCAGCTGCCTTTTTGCTTAAGGATCTCTAGAATATCTGCAAATGAGATATCGTCAGAGGACGATCATGGGGACCCTTCCGACTCATTGAGGTCAGTGACTGAAGTGATGGACTCATCTGGAAAGTCAACATGCTTCTTCTTGCAGGTTATCTTCCGAGGTGGCTCCTCAAAAGGATATTCTGGGGAGGCCTCGGATGAGAGGGGTTCACCCAAGGGGGCATCCTGAGGCTCTGGTTCTCTGCTGTCTTGAGGATTGGGTGGTGCTGAGACTGTAGCCAGTGCCCTGGGGGAACGAGTACTGGTATCTCTCTGTGGTGCTGAATGGGTAGGCAACATGCTCCTCATCAGCTCAAAGGTGGATCCCGCTGGCTCCGAAGACTTCCCCAGCTCCGAGTAGACAGAGGAAGGCAATGGAACCAACGAGATTGGACCCAAGGCCGATGTAGGAGCTGAGCTAACCTGAGCCGATGATCCAAGGGGTAAGCTCGGCACAGAAGAAGATTGGGGCCGAGAATACCCCCCGGAGCTGACCAGGGAACCCCGGCTCCCAGACTCACCGGACAGTGCCGGAGAGTCAGAGCAGATGTTGGCTCCTTGGAGACCAAAGGGAGTTCCAGAACCAACAATTCCACAGAAAGTGGCACCGAGCACACTGGCTCCGAAGGACTAGCTTGGCTCGTTGGAACAATAGTGGGCACAGTAGGCTTTGAAACCAAATGGGCAGGAGCCGAGAACAATTAAGTCAGCGCCGGTGACTTGATGAGTCTTTGCACCACCCATTCCACGTCCTCATCAGATAAGCTTCTTGTAGACCTGGACGATAATGAAGGAGATTGAGACCTATGGAGGATAGGTGATCTCAAGGTCAGAGAAACCGGCGACATTTCAATGGACCGGCCCCGAGTGAAGGTATCTTGTGGCTCCAAAGGCTTTGAAGCCGAAGAACCAGGCCTGTCAACCATACGAACTTCTGATGGCTCCGAGGACTGTGGAGCCGAGGAAGTAGAGGCCTTAGAAATTTTAGGGAGTTTGACTGGTGGCTCCGAATGAGCCAATGTTGCTAGAGATTGTCTCTTGTGTGATTTCTCCTTTTTTGATGAAGGAGATGAAGAAGAAAAGGAAGAGCTATGAATGGCCTCTTCAAAGGAAGGCTTTAAAAGCCCTTTTAGAATCAACTTGTTTCTTCTTTCCTGAAGAACTCTGGCACTGAATGAATGACAGAAGGTGCAGTCTTCTTGGAAATAAATAGCACCAAGACAATAGACACAGACATCCATCAGTGATGGACATCTTTTGTGAACATTTCTGACATTTTTTTGAAACCCGAAGGTTTTTGTTCTTTTTCTTTTTGTTCTTTAGACATTTTCACACAAACAAAAAGAAAACCTAGAGGCCATATCAAATACAAGAAAAGATATTTAAGACTAATATGCTACCAAAGGACAATACAAAGGAGGAACTACCAGGGAAAGAAAATTAGAACCTCTAACTCAAACGGTTTTGATTTTCACAAACGATCAAACAGTACAAGCCCTCTAACTAAAATGGGCATATAGCTCTCTAACTTAAACAAGCTATGAAGACACAAACATACAACAAACAACAACCACTACAGGGATATCAAAGGCCTATAAAGCAACGGCAAAAAGCCATGCCTGAGGGAAAAAATTATCTCTAATAAAGTAAAAACAGCAAAGAGACGTAAATGAATACAATCTATTAATAATAGAACTATATGTGAGCAAAAATATTCAGTTTTAACAAGTAATAAAGAAAAAAGTTTCACAACTTAGCCAAGGCCAAGATGAGTGCATCCAACCTCGTAAAGCGGCAAACGAGATCTGGGGAATTGCACCACTGCATTGTGGGATACCTTCTTGCCATGAGCTAAGTTTGAGATCTTCAGCTAAGTATTTGGCCAAGTCGGAGCCGTGGAACGGCTCCTAACCCATCATTGTAAGAATAAAGACGAGATAAGACAACATAACATCCACTGTTATGACAAACAAGAAACGTAAGTAATACTAACTTTTGCAGCTCTTCTACAATTTGCATACCGGTTCACTTTTGGAACAAAATTAGCTAGAAAGTATGGTTATGTATGTAAACTTACCATAACAGTACATATTTAATAGATCACTGTTGAGATACCTTCTAGCTATATGGGACATATCCTGCCAAGCATCAGACTTGCGGCCATGGGAGCATACAAAAAGCTTATTTTGGTCCTTCCTTATTCTCATATGCCTGTTGGAGCATGACAGTTCTAGTATAATAGGGAACGTAAGGTGAGAAATTTCAGAGGTTTCTTGTGCCCTTCTAGAAGAATCAATATTTGTGCAGTCGTGTCATAGCAGAAAAAGGAGGAGGAAAAGCCCACCCTGGACAGTGGAGAGAAATGGAGAAGAAGGACATGAATTAGAGACAGGATAAATAAAAATATATGGGGTGATTGACAAACCTAAGATAGGAAAGGTGGTGGAAGCAGGACCAGAATCCAAGAGGCTAAGAAGAGATCTATCAAAAGCAGTTTTAGCCCTGTAAAAAAGGAATTAATCTTGTAATGTTTAGTAAAAGTGTATACATATGACCAAGTTGCTGTCTGGAGAGCAGCTCTAGAGACTACACCTTTCCAAAAGGTCCTCAGAAGTAAGAAGAATTTTTAAACTGAAAATCCATTTTTCTTTCTCTGAAAGGAGATAAAGAGTTAGTCAGAATTTCCTTTGTCCTGTACAAATAGTAGCTGAGTTGCCAGTGGGCACCCAAAGTATTAAGAATGCTTTCTCTCCTGTTGTGGGATTCAGGAAAGAACACAGGGAGATAAATTAACTGATTTGATGTACATTCAGAAACTACTTTGTACATAAATAAAGGATTTGCTGTTTAGGTTACTCTTCCCTTGAGGAAGATGAGGAAGGGTTAGACAGACATAAGGGCTTCCAACTTGGATGCTCTTTTAGCTGAAGTCAGAGCAGTGAGCCAAACCATCTTCCACATTAAGAATTTCAAGTCAGCCAAAAAAGTTGGTTCAAAAGGTGGAAGCATTAGCTTTCTTAGACAAAATTAAGACCCTGTGATGGAGCCACCTGTTTTCTTGGTGGATGAATGTGTAATACCTCTTTCAGAAATTGTTTACTTGGAGCAAGGAAGAAAGGGGTGTCCAGTAGCAGGCAAGAAGAAATGGCCAATAGATGCAAATTCTTAGAAGTGCAAGGAATTCATTGTGATTCCATCCTGATTTATAATATAGTAGACTGCCTTTGTTCAGTACGCAGAGTTTAGGCCTCACAGTACATGTAGGGTAAAGGTCACTGGCCTGGTAAAACAAAGCTTTTTTTTTTTCCTTCTGCTGTAATCATGACTTATACTCACTGTAAATATTAACTCCCACTGCCTGCTACAGCATAGGTCATATATCCCCAAATGGAAACTGGGTAAAATGTCAGGCGATGACAGTAAACACCTACTGAAATACTACATTTGCTACTTGTATTTAAAAGGGCATATGTTTTAATTGTACTGTTATTTCTGTGAATTATTCATTGTTTTTATGCATTAATTGTTAAGTTTTATTGTCTAAATAATTTTAGAGTGCTGTATTTTCATCACTGCATTTTAAACTGTTTTTTTTTCTGCATTCCTGTCTTCTCACTATGTCTACTGGTTGGATTACTGTTTAGTCAGATAAATCGCTGCACTTTAAATTGTTTCATTGTTTAAGCTGGTCATTTTCCTGCATTTCAAGGTCAGTTTGTGAACAGGAGCCCAGAAGGGTAAATACTGCTCTTTGGTCGCAGCTGAGGGTAGCCAAGTCGACTTCTGTGCTCTTAATCATTTAAGTAACATCTGACTGTGCTATTTTGGCCATGGGCCATTTTACTGATTTACTGGTTCTTTTGAGTCTCTGTAAAAACATCACATTTGTGAGAAGTTTAGCTCCACACAGCTCATTTTAACAGTGCTCTGTATAAATGCACACACCTAGACTTTAAGTTTTTCCTATAAAACTACTTCCATAATTTCCTAAATCCTTGAGTGAGCACTTAGCACTTTGTTTGTGCACAGGGTGGCTAGTTTGCATTCTGACCCCTGCAAGGTTGACCATAGGTATTTTTAGGCAGTCTTGATAGTATCTGCAGTCCTACAACAACCAAACAGATTGACTATGAACCTCCCTTGTGCTATTCCCTCTGAAGAATAAGCAATTAGGATCCAAAGCCAGGGACATGCACTTTCTTGCTATCTATGCAGAAAGCCTGGTGGACATGGGTATCCTGAGGCGATGCAGCATCTACTTCATGTTCAATGATAACCATCTAATCCTCAAACATAAGGATAAGGTATGCAAGAGATTTATTCTATTTTATTGCTTTGTTTACTGGGAAAGTCCACTGGGCCTAAAAGAGCCCATTTTCAGTGTAGGCCCGGGGAGAAAAGCTCCAACGAGATACAGAAAAAATATAAACATTAATTAGTACAGAAGTAGAAACAGTGTTACAGATAGTAAATATAGTAACATATACAGAATATATACATAAAAGCAGGAATCTAGTTTGTTTTATTACAGTAATATATACAGAAAATATAATGTCATTAGAGACAAGACTCTCACCTATAAGCACTTACACTACCAACAGGTTGTCAGAAGAACACACGTCATCCACCTCACATAGTAAAGACCAGTCACATGTACCCACATATGCAGAAGCTCTTAAATGTAATATCCTCATACACCACAAAGCCCTCTCAGACACTGTACATGCAAAAAAAAGTCTTCACCTGCCTCACGACCACTCCATGAAAATAACAAACAAGACGCGACTGCCACAACCCATGGTGACTCAACCTCTAAGCCCACAAGTCATACCACTACACAACCCAATATTCTAGTCATAGGCATCTCCATAGTGAGAGACACACACATCCTGCTCACTAGGTTAAACAAGGGGAGACAGTCATGTCAGCTGCCTATCAGGAGCTAGGATCTGCCATATCACTCACATACTCAGGCCACTTAACCCGAAGTACAAGTATGACTCTGTCATAGTCCACAAGGGTGTTAACAATCTGAGATGTACCTCCTTGGACTACATAAAGACAGACATTATGAAGTTCTTTGACTATTTATCCCAAGACTGGTATGAGCCTAGCATTGAGGAGCATCACCTTCACCAATGATGATATTACAACATGAAAAGAAGATGATAACATTTAATAACTGGCTTAGCTACTGCTAACATTTTAAGGGGTTGTAATATTTGTCAATATGGGAGATATGGTCAACAGACTGCATTGCCATTATTTGCCAAGGATGACCTGCACCTACCCCTCTAGGCTTTTGAATATCAGCTAAAATATTATCCCCCCCCCCCCGGTGCCTTTTTTGGGCAATAAAACCGACAAACCTTTTAACACAGCAAAGTCAATTGAATGGAATCTAAAGGTGCCATTGCTCATTGTCAAGAGTCTTAACAGACGTTATATTCAAGAAAAAGTAATGCAACAAATGAAGGAATTCTCAGAGATAAGTCGTAATAAGACTGATACAGCTTTTAAGAATGTTAATTTTAAATGAGACTGAAAGGCAGAGGTTTGACACTTGTACCAACAGCTAGAGACAAAGTTTGTGAAATGAATCAAATGATCAATAGCCTTAGAGACTACAAATGAAATCTTAATTTGCAAGTACTATTCAACAGCAGTGTGACTAGGTCAAGTGAATTTCACAGACCTAGCCAATATAATCCACCATTAAGACCAGAATTTGAAGCCTTTTTAAGATTGTCTGAAAAATGACATTAGAAAGTTGTTTAAACAAAAATGTGAAAATATTTTTTAATCTTGTGTTGCTGAAAGAGAAGTGCTTTTTGCATTAAAGTGTAAGAATGACATTTTAATTACTGATAAAGAAACTGCTGTTGTTATGAGTACAACTGATAATGTCAACATAATAAATGTTATGTGACATGATAAATTTTATATGAGGGTGAGTTGGCCAGGAATTCTGAAGTTATAGATTAATAGACTCTTGTATTTATGAATGGCCGAACAATGGGTTAATAGACCAATGTTTAGTGGATTTTACAGTGAATGCTCTGAAATGAATTCAAATCTCTGGTCTACCTAGAATATATATAGATTTGGATAGCCTGCCTTAAAGATCAATAGTGGCAGGATGTGGTAGAACGACGTAGGCTCTCTATCTATTTTCATGGAGAAACTTTTACAAAATGTGGTAGTTTAAAGTTCATTTTATATATATATATATATATATATATATATATATATACTTTGTTTAAGTTTATGAAAAGTATTATAAGCTTAGACATTTTAAAAGGGGATAGTTTAGTAAATATAAATATAAAGTCATTGCACATAATAATATGAAATTAATTAGGAACTGAGATGATAAGATGTGAATTAATGTAAAAAAATATGCCTAGTGATGCAAGTAATGGATGAAATTTTGATATATATATATATATATATTTTTTTTTTTTTGCTTTTGATTATAAATTTTATAGACAAATTAATGGGGTGACCATGTGTGCAGCCATGTCATCCAGTTATACAAATATTTTAATGTCATGCTGGGAATATCAATATAGTTTTAAAACAGATTACATGAAATATATTATATTTTTTAAATGCTTTACTGAAATTTTTTTAAGTATGGATGTGTAGCTTTTCACTACTGATGTCTCTTATTCATGATTTAAATAATGTTAATAACTACTTGCAGTTTACTTTTGAACTGAATAATATTTCTGTAAGTTATTTATAATTGCTGGTTTATAAGAAAAGGAGTTCATTAGTGTCTAAAATTTTTCAAAAAAAAGGCTCAAAACAATGCTTATTTGAAATATGATAGCTTACATCCTGTGTACTTAAATAAGTACATTGTGAAAGGCCAGTTTGTTGGTATGAGTAGACTAACTGATGATGACAACCCTTTTTGTTAAAGAAGGATTGTAATGGCTTCTACATTTTTAAGTAGAGGTTATATGAGTACATTGGTGAGTGGGACATTCAAAGAGGTAAAGAATCTTAAAGCAGCAGAGTATGTTCCTAGTAGGTTGGTTGGAGAAAAACAAGATAATAGAGATAATCTCAGTTTGAGAAATTTCAGTTCATCTATTCTAATTGCAACTTCTGCAGATGAACTGAGTATCAGACAAATTATGAAGAATAACTGCAAACTTTTAGTTGGTTTCCTGATAATATGGATACAATTGGTGAAGCCCCAGTTTGTAAGGATGATAGAGAAAAATCTGATGGCTTCCACAGCAGGTTAAATAATCTTACACCACCATCTAGTGTCCAAAAGAAAAAAAAGTATGTTTAAATATTATGATTGCAATTACTGTAAATACGTTAAAGAAATTAGCATTATTAAGATCACAGGTAGGAAGATTTATGTGCCAAGCACTTTTACATGCGTATGTAAATATGTGGTTTATCTTGCTATGTGCACATTTTGTAAGGCATTCTCTGTCAGAAGAACTACTAGGGAGCTTTACTACAGAATATATAAACAATATGCATGGTACAGCAATTCACGATGATGGTAATGTGTTATGTAAGTATATGTAGGAAGGGGTAAAAGGTTCAATTGTGCTAATATTGACTATGTAGTTAAACATTATGCTTACAGGTAAGATGCTGAAGATTAACTTGACTGTGTAAATATTGTTGGCAAGACATTTTAGATGCCTATCATAGTCCAGGTATTAATGATTTTGAAACATTTAAGACTTATTTAAAAAGAAAACAATTGAAACATTAGCCACATCACTAGTTATGTGCAATTTAAATGTATAAATAGCTTTTGTGATGCTGCATAACTTCAGTCTGAGAAAGTCTCATTTTAGAGATGAAAGTGCTAACAATAAAATTTATATTAGAATTATTTTTGTGCATACATGGTTGCTTGAATGACACTACCTTGACCCAGCAAAATTACATTTCTCCAAAATGTAATTCCGCTACACCATTTTTCCGAATGTGCATTCATCCAAAAATGCACTTTTGCGAAAAACTGATTCAATGAACAGCAAATAAAAAAAAAAAAAGAACTACACTAAACACATTTATGTAGGGGTAAAAGCCCCTCTGCACCCTCCATGTGGGGGGCTGTTCTCCCCACACCCCCACTACTCATATATTCTAACTCCGAGATCACACTACAGTGGGGAAAAGGGAACATTCCCTAACCCCACTGTGCCGCGATCTACAACAACAACCTCGCTTGCTGTTAGTTGAAATTTTTTTGTGAAAGGGCATTTTCGGATAAATGCACTTTTGGAAAAATGGATTCGCGAAATTACATTTTGGAGAATGTAATAAATATATATATATATATATATATATATATATATATATATATATATATATATATGTATATATACATATGTATACACACATACACACACACATATATATATATATATATATATATATAAATATATATATATATATGGTTCCACTTCATAATCTCGAAATACTGAAATCTCGAATTTCAGTATTTTGAAACTATAAAGCCGAACCATTCACAATCCCGAAACCCACAATCACGAACATACATACACCATACATCACATAACACACACACACCATTCTACCCACAGCACACAAATCACACAACCTACACTACATGTAAGCAGGAGGACAAGACCCCTGCATCCCCCAATGTGGGGGGCTGCTCCCCCCACACCTCCCTACTTATATATACCAACTACGACATCGCACATAACAAAAAAAAAAAAATCACACCATGGCATTCTACACTCACTCACACACACACACACACACACACACACACACACACACACACACACACACACACACACACACACACAAATCCAACACTCACACTCATATATACACTTCCCAAGCCTTACCCACACATACAACTTACAAAAACACACACATACACTCACTTACCTTCAATTCCAGACACCATACCAGCAAACACTTCATGTAACGTACCGGAAATGCATAAGCGCGGATTCGTGATATTGAAATTCGCTCTTATGCACTTTCAGCATTCTGCACTTTCAGCTTCATGGTCTCGAAATGCTGAAATTCGACATTTCAGCAACTTGAGATTATGAAGTGAAACCACATATATATAAATGTATGTATACACATATATATATATATATATATATATATATATACACACACACACACACACATATACATACATATTTATATATTTTTATATGTGTGTGTGTGTGTGTGTATTATATATATAAATATATATACATACATATATATATATATATATATATATATATATATATATACACACACACACACACACACATATATATATATATATATATATATATATATATATATATATATATATATATATAATGAATGCTATTATTACCTGACAGTATGAGTTTCACAGGTTCTATACTCAGAAGGTGTCTTCTGAGCAGACTCTGCATACCTTTCCTGTGTTCACATGGGATTTTCCTGGTTTCTTCTCACATCCCAAAGATGTGTGTCTAGGGTAGATTTGTGACTCTAAATCATCCACAGATGTTGTGTGTCTGCACTGTGTATATGGTAAGGAAGAAAAAACTGTCAATCAACTTGATCCCTACTTGCACAGTAAACTGTATTGATGGTGCCTTCTTTCATAGGTTCATAGGTTGGTACTAGGGTATCAGCCCTAGGGCCTATATAAGCCTAGCCATAACAATTCCATGGCTATTTCTTCCCACAGTATTTACTTTCCTGGACCTCTGTCAAGTAGGGTGACTGATTTGATCCCCAGGGTGAATTTCCTATCTCCCATCCAATCATTAAGGTTCCTTTTGAAGAGGCCAAAGAGGCGCTCTGCTTGACATGTATGGGCAGTGTATTCCAGAGTCTGGGGAGTCTATGGGTCAGGAACCTATCCCTCCAGCATGTTTTGTTCATTGTGATGACAAGGTTTAGATCCCTGGAGCGTGTGCCTCTGAGGAATTGGGATTTCTTTAAATGTAGCATGTCCAACAGCTCTGGGTTTGACATGGCCTTGTATGTTAAGCAGAAATCACCTCTGAGTAGACGATATGCGACAGAGTATAGGTGGAGTTTTTTTAGGCGGTCAGTATAGGGCAACTGCTTTAGGCCTGTGATTCTTTTAGTGAGGTATTTCTGCGGCCTTTCCAGTTGTTGCAGATGTCTTGAGAGGTACATACCAAATGGGGCATTGTATTCTATAATGCGTCTAATGAGGGATGAGTACAGTGCGACAATGACCTCCTTTTTTCTGGATGAAAATCCCTTAGTGATGAGGAGTACCACATAGAAGGATTTCTTGATTGTTGTGGCGATGTGTTTATCGAAGGTGAGACCACTGTCCACCTGTGTCCCTAAGTCTCTTCTCACTCAATTGTTATATATATCAGATATAACTCAACAAAAGTGAATGGATGCACCAGTGTGTGTGTGTGTGTGTGTGTGTGTGTGTGTGTGTGTGTGTGTGTGTGTATGTGTGTCTGTGTGCATACGTGTATGATTAAAAGGCACCCCACTAAAATGCCTCATGTGACTTTGTGTCCCCAAAATACACACAAAAAATGAATACTCTAAAACTGGATTCAAACTAAGTCAGAAAAGTTACATGATGAACTTGCAACATCAAAAAAAAAAAAAAAACACGAACTTTAACTTTATATATTGCATTCAGACTCAGCACTGGCATTCAATCATCCTGACATCTGCATAAATAAATATATCTGGTTTAATTTTAACCAATGCATTCTTTGACCAGCTTTAAAACATAAGTAATTTATTTGATGAATCTGATAGCTAATGATGTACTTGGAACATAAAGAGGTCTAGTATATGACAGATGAAATAATTCTCACTGTTGGTTCAGGGAATACGTTTTATGATGTTCGTTGACTCCTTTAAAGAGCCTAGCTTCTGGCATTCATCTCCTTAAGTTATTATTTTAAAGTTTTATCTATGTTTTGCACTACCAACACTGCTAATGCTTCATTTCTCATTGTGAAACACACTGTACCTTATACATTTGACTTCTGTTTGTTTTCCTTTTGTCTATCATGCTCCTTATGCTGCTGATTTTAGAATGTTTTTCCTTCACAAACTACCTTGTTTAAGAATGTAAAAATGAATTAAGTAGCTGTAGTTCTCAGATATTGAATTTGATATTAATTGCATTAATATAGGCCACATGGAATGTGGTTAATTGTGTGTTGTCTTAATAGTTTTTTTTGAATTTTTATGAATGGTAGCACAGTGGTTCAGCATTAGAGGCATTGTTTCTTAACACATGGTTCTCCAGATTGGCTAAAGGCTGATGTTCCTTTTGTATAGTCTGCTAGTCCTCTGTGTATCTGCTCTAGCTCCATTCCACATCCCACATCTTACAAACTACATGTAAATGTACACATCATGTATAAGTAAGAATGCATGTTTGTTCTGCAAGATACTGGTGTCCCTCACAGGATTAATTTATTTTTCTTGCAGCCACTGTGTACACAGGAAAGCTTTGACTCCCCTGTAACCCTATGTGCATCCACAAGGATGAAAAAGTTATTCCTCAGGGTTGGAAAAATTAGGAAACAGAATTTATGATGAATTGCTTGAATATGGTTTGTCACTTGATAACTTAAGCATTAAGGAAGTGTTCATTTGTAAGGATACTTTGTCTTTATAGAAAATAAAAATAGATGATTTACCAAAGGGCTGTCACTTCAGAGATACTTCTAAGAGAGGTTATGGCCACATGGAAAAGCATGCACCATGGCAGGGGCTTCAGTACATCAGTAGCAGTAAGTTTGAAGACAGGAAGCATCTGTTTCTCCATTACAAAGTGAAGACCCAATGGAAAAATATGTATCTTTTAACTGTAGCTACAGAAGAAATGCCCCTTGCAGAAGTCCAGTGTCAAAAATCTGGGCAAAGCACAAAAACAAAAGGCAAAGGATCAGTAAATGTCTCCAGACCTCTGGATGCCACACAGAAAGGAAGCATGTCCGGTTATTATTTATTTATTTATTATTTATTTTTGCTTAAGTCTGTCATTTCATTTTTTTTCTCTTAAGAAAATGAAATAGATACACTATTGAAAAACATGCACTGTCTGGGCTCTTGAGGACTACAACAAGCAGTGTGAAGATTATGTTTTGAAAGTTGGCATGCAATTCACAAAATATGGCTATGCCCTTACTCAGGGAATGTATGAAGAAAGAAGTTATATCTTGCCATAACATTCCATCTATGTTGTCAGTCTTCAGTAATCCTTGACTGTTGGCTCAATTCTGAGTCTCGGAACTGATTCAGCTGTTTACTTCAGCTCGCACCTTCCAAACTCTCGAGCCAGCCCTGAATTTCAGATACTCTTCTGGCAGATGTGATGGCCACTAAGAATAAAGTTTTCCAAGTCAGAAACTTTAAGTCACATGTAGCTGATGGTTCGAAAGGGGAACAAATAAGAGACTGAAGAACCGGTGTTAGATCCGGCGGAACAATGGGCTCTTTAAATGGAGGTCTTAACATCAAGGCTCCCTTTAAAAAGCTTTACAAATATTATGTGACATCAGAGATGACCCTTCAAAACCCATATGGAAATTAGAGATTGCAGCTAGATGAACTTTAATTACAGAAGCAGAAGAACCAGTTTGATAGAGGTTAGCTAAGAAGTGCAAAACTTTATGAACAGGGATCGTATAAGGGTCAAGTTCATTTTGAGAGCCCATCTTGTGAATTTTTCCCATTTACTCTGATACATATTCCTAGTAGAAGTTTTAAGATGGGCCACAATGATTTGGCAGATGGGAGAGGAAGCGGAAGAATACCTGACAATCACTGGAATTGGACTTGAGATGATGGAGATTCCGATGAACCATTCCCTCTGGATGAGGCAGCAGATCTGGAACTGGGTCCAGCATCCATGGTTTCTGGAGAAGATGAGGCCAAAGGAAAGGAAATCAAACTTGTCAAGACCAAAAAGGGGCATTGAGGATTATAGTGTTCTCTGACCTCTTGGCTTTCCTTAGAAACTGGGATATCAGACGAGTTGGGTATAGGTGTAGAGAAGACAAGGGGACCAGTCATGAGGAAAAGCATCTCTGGGTGACTTCCCCAGAGGTGGATTAGGGAAAAGTAATTGCTGCACTTGTTGTTTAGAGGGGATGCAACCAGATCACAACAAGGTTGGCCCAGTGATGAAAAATCTCCTTCGTGACCACAGGATTGAGAGACCACTCGTGAGGCATGAAAACAGTTCTGATCAGCTTGTCCACTATCATGTTGGAGCTCCACAAAATATGCATTGCTGTGAGAAAGGGGTTGGAAGAAATCACCTATTGCCAAACTCTGAGGGCTTCTCGACAAAGTGCGTAAAATTTGGTTCCTCCTTGTTTGTTGATGTACCAGACTACCAACATGTTATCCATCTGAATTGCTACTGTTCCTAGCAGAAGGGCATCCTGAAATGCTTGCAATGCTAAGAGCACTGCCCTCATCTCTAGGACACTGATGAGCAAATTGGCCTCCAGTTGGGACCAAGTGCCTTGGGCTGTCCTTCCCAGATAATACCCCCCACCCCATCTAGGAAGCATCCGTGGGTCACTATGGCTTGGGGCTGTGGAAGAATAAATGGATGGCCCAAAAGAATCTCGTTGCGTTGGAGTGGAGCCGCCACAACAGGTCACGTTTGCAGCAATTGGTAATCAAGATGTGGTGCGACATTGGTTGATCTATCAGAGACCACTGGGAGGCTAGCAGCCATTATAGGGTTCACATGTAATATCTGGCTAAAGGGACCAGAGTGGCTGAGGCTGACATTGAGCCTAATGTTTGTAGGACCAATCTGGCTGGAACATTTTTGTTCTGGATAATCTGGCTGTCCTGAGATCTGATCCTTGTAGTCTTTCTAATGGGAGAGAAGCAAGACTTGCGACTGTATCCAGCTGGGTTCCAATGAATTTCAGCTGTTGTGAAGGTTGTAAATTTGACTTTTCATAGTTTATTGAGATGCCTAAAGATGTACAAAGATGCAGAGTGTAATCTCTTGCCCGTTCTATCTGATGCCTGGTAGTAGCTATAAGGAGCCAGTCATCGTGGTATGGAAAGACTCAAAATCCTTGCAGCCTGAAATGAGCTGCTACCACTGCCATGCATTTGGTGAACACCCTGTGGGCTGAGGTTAGTCCAAATTGTGGTGTTCTGAACTGGAAATGAGTGGCTCCCAGCTGGAAGTGCAGGAATCTTCTGGAGTGTTTGTCCATTTTTATGTGGTAATACACATCCTGAAGATCTACAGAGCACATCCAATCATCCGTTTCCATGAATGAAAGTATAGACTGTACCGAGACCATACAAAATTTGGTTTGCTGACCTGCCTTGTTGAACTGGCTGAGATCCAAAATGGGTCTCCAGTCCCCTGTTTTTTTGGGCACTATAAAGAATCTTGTGTCAAACCCGTATCTTATTTGGTCTGGTGGGACTTTTTGGATGACTATTTTCTCAAGCAATTTTTGAATTTCCACTGCTGCTGCTTCCCTGTGACTGGGTGGAACATCATGGAGTCTTTTTTGGGGTTTTGGACTTGAAGAAAGTGGAATATTGTAACCTCTGGAAATTATTTCCTTCACCCATTTGTCCAATGTTATCAGTTGCCAGGCGGGTTGGTGCAGGGATAGTCGTCCCTCGACTGCCACCAGAGGAAGGCAATTAGGCCTCTGTTCAGGAGTGCTGGTAGGAGATACCTCAGAAAGAATCTCTGGACCCCTGGTTCTGCACAACACTTCTACCTCTAGGGCAGCGTCTTCAATTATTACTTCCCCCTTTGCCTCGGGGGAAGTCTTTGCCATGTGAGTCTTGGAAAGGCCCTTAGGATTTCTTAAACCACAGTCACTCACTTCTCTGGTTCCTGGAGTAGGGCCGTTGAGGAGTGGAGAAGAGTATGCCTATAGAAGAAAGAGTCTTCCCATCCTTTTCACATCTGGCCAGTGTGTCTTTTACCTTAAGATCAAAGAGGGATGATCCGTAAAATGGAGAATGATGCTTTAAATGGGTCTGCAAATTCACACAATTGCATCCCGGCACGTCTCATAATGGCAATGCCTGAACCTGCTGCTCTTGTCATCTCTTCAGCTGCATGGACTATTAGCCTCATGGACAAGTTGGAAATTGATTCAAGGGTGGCTGAGAGGCAACCTTGTCTCATACCCCATCAGCTACTGCTCCTGTGAGAGTATCTCACAGTTCTTTAATCAGATCTCTCTGTAACCTGGTAGAGTGCACCATATAATTCAAAGACCTGAGAGCGAATGTTGATAAAGCATAAAAGCACTTCCCAAACCTATCCATGGTCCTAGGCTCCATGTTAGAAGGATGGATAGTAGGACTTTCCTCAGCAAGTTCCTTCTTTGTGGCTGCCACTATCACCATGGCATTTATGGGTATGCCCTTGGACCAGGGTTGCTCTTCTTTGGGGGCAGAAAGGATCTGGTCAGGTCTTCTGGGGATCAGTTTGATGGAGTCAGGCATCTTCCACACCTGCTGCATGATCAGTTTAATGAGCTTGTCAGCGGGCTGAGAGATCCAAGAGGTAGAGGACTGGGCACAAAAAGCCTCCAGGTATACCAACGCCTCTGAAGAAGGCTGGAGCGAAGACCAGACACCCCTCTGTTTCAGGATTTCCAGGATGTCTCCAAAGGAAACATCATCGGGGTTGACCTCTGGGAAACTTCCCCTTCATCAAAGTTGATATGCTCAGTGAAGGACTCCTCTGGGGAGTCTAAGTCCTTCCTCTTGCACTTTTTCTTCGTGGGCAGTTCATCGGGGGGATGTTCTGGGGAAGTATGCAAAGAGGAAACCACCAAGGTGGGTCTTTCCTGAGGCTTTTGTGCTCTCTGTCCCAGGGATGGGACTAATGGAAGCTCTGGTTGAGGGGAAGTAGAAGTTTGGTCCAACAGGGATGGCAAATACTGGGAGTCCACAATGGACAAGGCCTTCTCCATGAGTCGGAAGGCTGACTCCTCCCAGTAGAGGGATGGGAGCCTGAAACCACAACCGACTCCTTCAGAACCATGGTCTCACCCCGCATTGAGGAAGCAACCCCCAAAACACTGAGGAGGCGACCCCTGAAACTGAAGTCTGGGTCAATCCAATGAAAGCTAAAGCACCAAGGGGCATGGAAGGCTCCAAAATTAAAGTAGCCGATCCCTTCTCCTCAGAACTGGCCAAGAAGTCCCAACCCCAGGAGACTGCCAGATTCCACAACCCAGAGGATCTCGGTTCTGGAGAAAATGTTCTTACTGGAGCCAAGACAGTTGGAGCCAGACAGATTGGTGCCAGGCGCTCCAATGACTTGTTCAGAGTTGGAGGAGGAATCAAAGACAATGTCAAATTAGGATCAGTCCTGGTGTTGACTTGGCTAGGAACCAAAGAGGAAGGTAATCCCCTTGCCATCAGGAGCTGATCCACCAGCCTCATGATGTCTGATTCTGAGAGGCTCTTAGTGGATTGAATCAATGAAACTGAAGGAGACCTAGGGGGTTTTGGTTTGATAAAGGGGCTCAGTGGTCGATTCTAGAATGGATTGATTACAGGAGAATATATACACCTTGGAATAGAAATTACATCTGCCTGCTCCAGTACCGATACCTCTCTTGGTGCCAAGGCAGTTGAAGTCAAGTCTGAAGGCTTGGCAGGTGCCAAATCTTTTTTGCCATTCGGTGCCGGGGGAGCTGTTGACACTGAAGGCTATTTTGAAATCTTTTTAGATGGTTCCAAAGAAGTGCTTGGAACCGAGGTGCCCTTAGATGACTTAGCAGAAGAGTTGGATTTTTCAGCCATATCCAAGAAAAAAACACACCCTCACCAACAAAAGGAGGAATAGTGAACAATATATATATATATATATATATATATATATATATATATATATATTTTTTTTTTTTTGGTAGAGAAGAGGAAAGGGAAGAATACCAACAATGGTATTCAAGAAATACCTAAATATTTATAAGGGAATACCAACAATGGTCTGCAGAAAACTACCAATGGTAGAAAAAGGGAAGTGAGGGGTACATGCATATGCGCTGAAAAGATATAACGAGAGGAGCAGGTAGGTAAATAAAGTCACCAGAAGGAAGGAAGAAAGGAGATTTATGAAAGCAGAAAAGAGATTTTTAATGGAAAAAAAAAAATTACTTTAATCAGAAGCCAAAGCTCGAGAGCGGTTCTATATGTCTGACATACGAAGTGGCAAATGAGATCTGATTTATTTTAGAGAGGAGCATTATGAGTAGAGCCTAGCTCGAGAGTTTAGAAGGCACGAGCTGAAGTAAATGGACAAGTTGTTTCCGAGGCTCGGAACCGAGCCCACAGTCAAAGATTACATGAAGAATGACATCAGATACAGTAGTTTTCGGAAAAAATTGTGCATGACACGTAACAAAAAGTAAATAAACTCAGAAATGAATGAGGCAGTTTTAAGATCACTTTTATCAGAACTGGGTGGAGTAAAGATAACATTACATACGAATGGTAAGAAGCTTATCTAGTAAATAAAAGAGAGAACAGCTAGGTCAAGCATCTCTTATCTGATATTAAAATCTTCATTTGTGTTTCACACTGTGGAGATATGCATCCTTATGTCAGTAACTACTGCTCCAGAAGCATTCCTTTTTTATGCATTTGTGCAGAAAGTGGGCAGCTAAGGTATTCTGTTGCAGTTTACTTGACACTTTCCATTGTCAGTACAATGATGATTTAATGTATGCAGTAATTTTAATAGTTTTGCACCATATAAAAAGAAGTCATGTACTCACCATAATGTTTCATGTGAGTTGTTCATCTTGCCATCATTCTCACTGATGGGGTTTGGAGACGATCCTCAGCTCCAACTCAGCCAAATGCAAACACTCTAGGTCTTCAACCAGCTCAGGGCCTACTCCTCATCACATGATGCACTGGTACTACCCTCAGATCTTGTTTGCTGCCAACAATGGAGTAAGCCATCTCCCAATATAGCAAGTATAGAATACCTAGATAAAGGTCAATTACAGCCATACCTCACCTCAGATTCTCGATCCTCAAGAAGCCTGGAAGGGGGTTGGAGGGTGGGACATAAGAATGAAGGCAAGATCCCAACTCAAATGGAACATTATGGTGAGTACATAACGTCTTTATGTGAAGTTGTTCTGTCTTGCCTTCATTCTCACTGATGGGATAGTGTCCCAAGCACCATCTTTTTGGGTAGCTTACGGGAATATATTCTTCAGGACAGTGCAGCCAAAGGAAGCCCTATCCACTTTGTAATGAGTGATAAAGGTATGAGGCCTTGACCAAGTGGCTGCTGCACAAACTGCATCTATAGGTAATTTGGCAGAAAAGGCTGAGGAAGTGGATACCGCTCTAGTTGAGTGGGCCTTTACCTTGTCTTGTAATGGTGAATTCACTAAACTGTAAGTAAAGGAAATACAGTCTGATAACCATTTTGATAAGTGTTTTTTTCCAACAGGAGTACCCTTCTTGGAGTCTGAGAAGGAAACAAGGAGTTGATCCATTTTCCTGAAATCCTTGGTCCTGTCCAAATAGAAGCATAGCTGTCTGTGAACGTCAAGCTTGTGTAACATATACTATGCCTCACTGCCATACTTGGGGAAGAATACAGGCAATTCTATAAACTGATTGAGATTTGTTTCTGAGCATACCTTGGGTAAAAATGACAGATTTGTCCGGAGAGACACTATCATTATGAAATATCATGTAAAGGGGTTTTATGGGCAAGGCCTGTAACTCTGAAACCCTCCGAGCAGAAGTAATAGCTGCTAGAAAGGTGGTTTTCTATGTAATGTACTTTAGGTCACACGTAGAGGCTGGTTCAAAGGGTTATAGAATTATTCGTGATAGTACAAAATTTAGATCCCATGGGGAAAGAGGAGATTTGATGGGTGGTCTTAAATGTATCGTGCCTTTGAGAAAAGCCTTTGAGAGTCTATGAGACATGATATTAGACCCTTCCTCACCAAGATGGAAGTTGGAGATTTCAGTCAATTGGACTCAAAAAGTTGCAGGAGCTGCTCCCTCATTGAATAGTTTTGTCAAAAATTCCAAAATAGAAGCTAATGGGGCTAAATAATGATCAATCAGATTTTGTAATACCCATATTGAAAAGATTTTCCATTTGCTGGGATATAGCTTTCTAGTGGATGATTTGTGACAGGATGTCAATATATGCTGCGCTGCAGCTGAAAGATTCTGAAGCCTGGCTGTGTTTGGAATTTGAGCAGCCAAGCTGTCAATCTAAGGGACAGAAGGGATGGGTGAAGAGCCCTCGATGAGTAAATCAGGAGGTCTGGAACTGGATCCAGGATCCATGGTTCTTCCAATAGATGAGGCCAAAGAAAGGGGAACTAAATCTGGTGAGGCCAATAGGGGGCTATCAGAATTATGGTCCTTCCCAGAGCACTGGCTTTCTGTAAAACTTTGGGTATTAGAGGCAATGGTGGAAAAGCATAAAGGAGACTTGGGGGCCAATCTTAAACAAGTGCATCCCTTGGGGCTTCCCCTGGTGGGGGATTAGGGCAAAGTAGCTGCTGAATTTCGTGTTTGTGGATGTGGCAAAAAGGTTGCAGCAAGGCTGACCCCATATGTGGAATATGTCTACCGCCACTTCTTTCTTTAGGGACCACTTGTGAGGCAATATAATTGCCCTGCTCAGCTTGTCTGCTTTCATGTTGGACTTCCCTAGGATGTGTGTTGCTATCAGAAAGTGCTGGGTGGACTTTGCCCATTGTCATACTCTCAAGGCTTCTCGACATAGGGGGTAAGATTTGGTTCCTCCTTGTTTGTTTATGTACCAGACTACTGACATGTTGTATGTCTGGATTGCAATCTTCCTCAGAGGAAGAGAGTCTTGAAATAACTACAATGCTAGAAGTACCACTCTCATCTCTAGGACACTGATATGCAGGTGAGTCTCGTATTCTTTCCATGTGCCTTGGGCTGTTCTTCCCTGATAATCCCCCCCACCCTATTAGGGAAGGGTCCGTGGTCACTATGGCAATTGGGTTGGGTAGAACAAAGGGACGTCCTGTTGTTACACACTGCGATGTCAGCCACCACTGGAGGTGCATGAATTCATGAGTATAAACTGATGCGACACTGGGAGTTCCTGAAAGGACCATTAGGTGAACAGGAGCCATTGAAGTATCCACATATGCATCCAGCCCAGTGGAATTGCAATGATTGCTGCCACCATTGTGCCCAGCAATTTGAGAACCATAGAAGCTGGAGCATGTTCTTTTGAGAGAAGGACTAGAACCTGTTGTCAAAGAGCATAAACCCTTTCTGATGGAAGTTTTAAGGTCATTGTGGTGGTGTCCAGATCTGCTCCTATAAAAATGGTATGATGCTATGGCAATAAGGCAGATTTTTCTAAATTTATGGTAATCCCCAACTGACAGCATAGATTCAAAGTAGTGTCCCTTCCTTAAATGAGCTGATACTTGGTGGTAGCGGTTAGGAGTCAGTCATCTAAGTATGCAAATACCTGGAATCCCAAACATCTCAGGTGAGACGTGACTACTGCCATGCATTTGGTGAACACTCTGGAGGCTGTTGTGAGACCAAACGGCAGTGCTCAAAATTGTAGTGACTGGCCCCCAGCTGAAAGCGCAGGTGATCTCTGGATGGTCTGTCTATTTTTATGTGGTAGTACGCATCCTGGAGATCTATTCAGCACATCCAATTGTCTTTTCCTAGAAAAGGAAGTATCAACTGCAGTGTAACCATACAGACCTTTGTCTTTTTCACAGATGTGTTTAACCTGCTGAGATCCAAAATGGGCCTCCAGTCCCCTGTTTCCTTTGGAACTAAAAAGAACCTTGAGTAAGTTCCAGATCCTATCTGGTCTGCAGGGACAAGCTGGATGACTCTTTTTGTAGCAACCTTTGAACTTCTATGGTTGCTTGTTCCCTGTGACTGGGAAGAACGTCTGGGATTTTTCTTACTGAGAAAGGTAGGGTGGAAAAGTGAATAGAGTAACCTCTGGATATGATGCTTTGTACCCAGCTGTCTTTTATTTTTAGTCAGGCATCTGGGTACAAAGATAAGCACCCACTGACTGCCTGCAGAGATGAACAGGCAGGCCTCCTCTCAGGAGTGCTGATAGGGCTTCCCAAAGGACTGATCTCTGTCACATTGGTTCTGCAGACCCCCTCTGCCACATGGACAGCGACTTCCATTATTACCCCCTCCTCTGCCTCTGGAGGGGTTTTCACCACGTGTCCTGAAAGACTCCTTGAGTTTTATGGAACCACATCTTTCCTCCTTTCTGACCTTTGGGGTAGGGTTTGGTAGGAGTGGAAAAATGGACTCCGATGGTAGACAGAGTCTTTCCATCTTGTTCACACCTGGTAAACGTTTCTTTCATTTTGTGTCCAAAAAGGGACACGTCATTGAAAGGGGTGTTGATAAAGGATGACTTAAAGGGCTCCGCAAAAGAACATAAGCACATCCAGGAATGTCTCTTAAGAGCAATTCCTGTACCCGCTGCTCTGCTCGCTCCATCGGCTGCATATGAAAGCAGATGCATGGACGAGTTTGTTAGGGAATTGAGGGTGGAGAGCTGTGAAGATATTTTATCTGAGACCCCTGCAGC
The DNA here is from genome assembly GCF_019279795.1 of Protopterus annectens. Taxonomy (NCBI): domain Eukaryota; kingdom Metazoa; phylum Chordata; order Ceratodontiformes; family Protopteridae; genus Protopterus; species Protopterus annectens. The sequence continues at coordinate 226,565,300 of NC_056740.1, forward strand.
TACTGAACCCTGTAGAGTATCGCCTAGCTTTTTTAGGAGATCTCTTTGCAATCTAGTGAAATGCGTGAGATAATTCAGTGACCTAAGAACAAAAGTCACTGAAGTAAACATGTGCTTTCCATATCTGTCCATAACTCTCTAATCTTTATTCGGTGGATGGACCGACATCGAAGTTTCAGATAACTCCTTCTTGGTGGCCACCTCCACCACTATGGCATCAACGGGGACTCCCTTGGTGAGAAAAGCCTTGTCCTGTGGTAAGGTAATAAACTTATTGGGCCTCCTAGGGACAAGTTCCACTGTATCTGGAGACTCCCACGCCTTTCAACAAACCAAGTCCATGAGTTTCCGAAAGGTGGGGACACCCAAGAGGCGGGGGGCTGAGACCCGAAAGCCTTCAGGTAGACTGACTTATCATCAGTAGGTTTGATGGACAGCCAATCACCCCTCGGTTTGAGAATCTCTAAGATATCTGTGAAGGAGATATCTTCTGAGGGTGACCATGGGGAACCTTCTGAATCATCCAAGTCAGTGTCTGAAGTGACGGATTCCTGTGGGGAAACCAGATACTTCCTCTTGCATAGCCTCTTCCGAGGAACCTCCTCAGTGGGAGCTTCTGGTGAGGTCTCAGAAGAGCAGGGATTGCCCAGTGGGGCTTCCTGAGGCTCTGGGTCTCTACGCTTTTGTGGAATCTGTGATGATGACATAGACACTGGCAATTTAGGGGGAGAAGCTGCTAGTCCTGATGAAGTGGTTACCCGAATGCTCTCCTCATGGCATTGAAGACCCCCCAGCTCTGATGCAAAGGAACTCCTGGATCTGAAGATACAGTCGATTCCCTCGGCACCAAGATGGTAGGCTCTGAGCCAGAGGTAGGAGCCAAACTCATCCATGTCGAAGGCTCGAGAGGCAAAGTCGGACCCAAAGGTTGATTCGACTATCCTCCCCAGACCTGACCAGAGAGTGTCAGCTCCTAGACTCTTTGGTCGGCACTGAAGCAGTCTGAGAAATCGGATCCAAAAGTCCTGGAGCAGGTCTCAGAACCGATGGCTCGACTATCATCAGTTCCGAGCACTCCGGCTCCGAAACCTCTATTCAGATTGGAGGAGGAACAGATATGGGGGGAGGAGGGTTAGACAGTTCCGAAGCCATAGGGGTCAGCCCCGCCGGAGTCTGCAGAAGCTTCTGCATCACACCATCCACATCCATGTCTGATAGGCTTTTTGAGGACCGAGAGGATAGAACCGAAGAAGCTACAGATTGTAAAACTGGAGATTTCAAAATGGGAGCTATCGGCTCCAATACTGGGGACCGGCTCCTCATAGTAATAACCGTCGACTCTGAGGTCAGTGGCACCAAGGTTGAAGGTCTGTCAGATTCTGACTTACTGGATGACAGAGATTTTGCTGGCTCCAATGATCCAGTAGTGGAAGACATTTTTGAAGGTTTAGACGGCTTGGAATGAGCTGTATGACCTTGCTCCAGTGATGCCTGAAAGGAAGATTTAATCAAGCCCCTGACAATCAACTTGCTCTTCCTTTCTTGTAAAACTCGGGAACTAAAGGAGTGACATATGGAGCATGTTTTCTGTAAATGTAATGCCCCTAAACAGTGCACACACACTGTGCGTCCATCAGTAATGGACATTTTCTGTCCACATTTAGGGCATTTCTTAAACCCTGATTTAGACTGTTTAGCTTCCTTGTCTTTATCTTGAGACATCTTCACTTAATCACACAAGCACACAGTAAAGAGCTCTCTAAGTTAAACAAGCTTATAATAAAAAAATGTAGCTTTCTAACTTAAACAGGCTATAATAAAAAAAATAGTAATAACACAATACTATGAGAGATTTAAATACCTATATATTCACACAGACAGCTATCTATACCACAAACACTCTGCATAGTAACAGAAAGTTCTAGCTACTATTTTCCTAAGCTATAGAATAAACACTCTGAACAATAACAGTTTTAACTACTATTTGAATGATCTAACTACTAACACTCTATTAAAGGGAAACGGGGAGTTTCACAAAAGGACTTCAAACAGGCCACAAAGAACTAACAGAAAAAAAGAGCACACTAGCAGAAATGAGAAGTGATAAAGGCTATATGAATTATCAATTTACCTAACTAACCAAGTTCTAAATAACAATATAGTAATTTTAAGAATTTTAAGAGAAAAAAAAAATCAAACTTTCACTGGTCAGAGTTGGTGAAATGCCCAATGTGTTGCAGTGGCAAACGAGATCTGGGAAAAGCACCAGTGCATCATGAGATGGGGAGTAGGCCTTGAGCTGGTTGATGACCTCGAGCTTTTGCATTTGGCCAAGTCAGAGCTGAGGATCGGCTCTGAACCCCATCAGTGAGAATGAAGGCAAGATAGAACAACTTCACATTCATTATTTCTGTGGTATGGTCTTTTTCTATCACAGTCACAATGGTTGTCTGCCTGGAGATGATACTGTTATCACTGGCCTAGATTCTGTCATCATATTCCACACCAGTTGAGCATGTTTCTCATGTTAACACCAAATCACTGCTAGGACAGAGACAGAGGCAAAAAACAATTGAAGAGAAAGGAAGCAACAGAAATGGACAGGGACATTTGTAATTGCACCTCTTAGAGTGGTAAAAGCAGCAAGACGAAAAAGAAAGGGCTCCTGTAATAGGTAAGATAACCAAGTCTGTTTTCAACCACATATGCTTTGAAATAATATTTTATTTTATTTTTGTTTGTTTACCAGGTTAGAGCATTGATAAAAAATATTATGCAAAAATTGGCCATTGACATTCAAAAATGAGCATGCTGATTGGACAGCCCAACCAGCATGCCCATTGTAAATCAAGCATATACCAACAGAAAAAAGTCCGGTTGCTAAAGTACCACTGAGTGGCCAGACTTTTTTATTCTGTGGGTATATAGTAGACAGGAATTAGTCTGAAGGACAGAAAGTCTGAAAGTGGAAAGCATATCATTATTTAGTGACTTTGTTCCTCATAAAATTTGTGGTTTTCTGATAAATCACTGAGGAATGAAGTCACTAAATAATGACATGCATTTCAGTTTCAGACTTTCTATCCTTCAGACAATGCGCAATTATTGTCGCAAGCTTCGAAGTTTATAAGAGAAACATTAACAATCAGTCCCCTCCTTTATTTATGTCTTTGTCCACATTTCTTTAAATAAGAGGTTGAAAAGTATGTATGAGAGCAGAGAAAATACAACAAAAATCAGGTACACTCTGCAAAACTAAAGAAACATGCCTGATTTTAATTGTATTTCCCCCTTTCTCTCCCATACCTCTAAACTGTCCAGACGTTACATTTTTTTCTTTAAAAAAAAAAAAACAAAACTATCAACGTAGATCTTTTTTTCTCTGTTGCGTGCTTTCCAAAGCACTGGTGTACTGTGCAAGCATGGGAATGTAAGTCCCATATGCATAAGCAGTACATCATCAAAGAACAAAATCTGGAAACAACATGGAAGAACACCACAGTGCCATTATACAAAGACATTATTTAAAAAAGTAAGACATTTCTTATTTAAATAATGTTATTGTGTAATAGCAATAACTCATGGCTGGTGTGAGTAATGCTGGATTTACCCATGGTTGGTTTTATTTGTTTACTCGGTCTTCGCCCTCATGACCAAACCACGCCAACCGTGGGTAAATCCAGCATTACCCACACCCAGCCATGGGTTATTGCTATAATCAGCTACAGGGTCAGCTAGGATTGCACTGTACAGTTTGAGAAGATCACATGTAGTGAATGATAAGAACTGAAGAACTCCAATACCTATAAACAGCATATACAAAGTAAATGCTCATGACAAAGGCTGTCATATGTGAAATTAGGTAAAGTAGTAATACTTCTTCCATTAACAATATTTAGTTTATTAAACAATACAAGAGGCTGTTGTATATTAACAAAATTAAAGTAGTAGTATTATACCCATATATAAAGTGAAGAATGACCTTGGGGTAGAGCAATATTACAGAAAGAGTACAATCATTTCATGTCAGTTATTATCGAAATATTTGGTACCAGAATGTTCTACTGATATTCTTATTACCCACTAAGCTATCGCTTATCTTTCTGAAATACACAAAAAGCTTAAGCAGTGCAATGCAGATTGCAAAATAAGTCACTTGTTATTGTTGGATAGCTGCAGTCTACACTGGAAGATTTCATATTCCAAACCAGTAAACAGTATACATATCTGGAAGCAAGTGACCTCAGTGTACTGGAAGAAGGCCAGGTAGTGAACAATCACAGGAAATTTCTGTAATAGTGTGACATGCTAGTACCCAAAAAATAACAAACATGCCCTTAATGGTAGCAAAAATATTAAACAATTAATAACAATGAAATAAAGAAAGGCCATATCAGGAACTTGAGTACAAAGTGGCAAATGTGTCAGTGATCTGATATTGTTAATTTACTTGATAAAGACATTCAGTATAATCAACAGTCATGCAGCAACGATAAAATAAGGAATATTTACAACATGTTTATCTAACAAATGTAGACTGCACCTTTTCAAAACAATATCCACAAGTAAGAAATAACAATAAACAGAAAATGAATTTGAAACGAATGATAACATTTAAATGTCACAGTGTTGCAGATTTTCTTAAGCAGAGCAGTAATAATCATGATTTACTTCAATTACATATTAGAACTTAAGCATTTAGAAAACAAATGTATTGTTTTCTGACTACCTATATATGCCACTAAAGACTGCCAGTCTGTCATGAAAGGTAAGTCCTAATATAACTCACATCTATATTAATATCTATATTTATATTTATATCTATATTTATATCTATATATCTGCACACACATAAACACATGTATCATATACACATATATATATGTATATGTGTGTGTGTATGTGTATATATATATATATATATATATATATGTATCACAAACATGCATATCTATATTTATATACCTATAAGAAATGTGGGTGTGAGGTTTGCAGCCTATTTATAATAGTGTTGAGGGGGCTTGCCCCTGAAATAAATACTTTTAATGTGTACTAGTGAGCTTTGCAGTTTGCTGTCATTTTATCATCATCTTCTTTTGGCTGTTCCCGTTAGGCGTCGCCACAGCGGATCATCTGTTTCCATTTCTTCCTGTCCTCTGCATCTTGCTCTGTCACACCAACCATCTGCATGTCCTCTCTCACTACATCCATAAATCTTATCTTAGGCCTTCCTCTTTTCCTGTTACCTGGTAGGTTCATCCTTAGCATCATTTTCCCAATATACTCAGCATCCCTCCTCAGCACATGTCCAAACCAACGTAATCTTGCCTCTCTGGCTTTGTCTCCAAACCTTCCAACCTGGGCTGACCCTCTAATATACTTATTAAGTGTAATATACTTATTCCTAATCCTGTCCACCCTCGTCACACCCAGTGCAAATCTTAACATCTTTAACTCTGCCACATCCAGCTCAAACTCCTGCCTTTTTGTCATTGGCACTGTCTCCAACCCATATAACATAGCTGGTCTCACTACCCTCATGTAGACCTTCCCTTTCACTCTTACTGGTACTCGTCTGTCACAAATAACTCCTGACACTCTTCTCCACCCACTCCATCTTGCCTGTACTCTCCTCTTCACCTCTCTTCCACATTCACCATTACTCTGAACTATTGATCCCAAGTATTTAAACTCATCCACCTTCGCCACCTCTACTCCTTGCATCCTCACCATTCCTCTAGCCTCCCTCTCATTCACACACATATATTCTGTCTTAGTCCTGCTGACCTTCATTCCTCTTCTCTCTAGAGCATATCTCCATCTCTCCAGGGTCTCCTCCACCTGTTCCCTACTCTCACTACAGATCACAATGCCATCTGCAAACATCGTAGTCCACAGGGACTCCTGTCTGATCTCATCTGTCAACCTGTCCATCACCATTGCAAATAAGAAAGGGTTCATTTATAAGGATCACAATTATTCACAGTTGTGGGATATGCCATAGACTTCCAGTAGTTTGACAGCATATAAGTATGAGCACGTGTGTGTGTGTGTGTGTGTGTGTGTGTGTGTGTGTGTCTATCTAGGTATAGATAGAACCATAGACAAACACACACACACACACACACACACACACACACACACACACACACACACATATTGATAGAAAGACAGCTGAGAGTGTGTGTGTGTGTGTGTGTGTGTGTGTGTGTGTGTGTGTGTGTGTGTGTGTGTATGTGTGTCTGCGTCACACACATATTGATAGAAAGACAGCTGAGAGAGAGAGAGAGAGAGAGTGTGTGTGTGTGTGTGTGTGTGTGTGTGTGTGTGTGTGTGTGTGCATGTGTGTGTGCATGTGTCTGTGTGTGTGTGTATGCGCGTCTGTGTGTCTGTGTGTGTGTGTGTGCATGTGTCTGTGTCTGTGTGTGAATGTGTGTGTGTGTGTGTGTGTGTGTGTGTGTGTGTGTGTGTGTGTGTGTGTGTGTGTGTGCATGTGCGTACATGTGTGTGTGCGTCTGTAAACACATACATATCATATACAGAGGAGTCTGCAGCTGAAGTTTCATATTGTCATCTAAAGATTAGATAAAATATTATTTCAGTCAACCACAAAAGCATCAAATTAAGGGGTAAGCTGTACAGTCATCACACTGAGGTCAAGTACAGACAGAAAACATTAAAAACAAGCCACAAGATTCATTGTATAGAAAACTTACATTCAAGAACTATATATTCAAATGTGCATCTCTTAATCTGAGCTCTCTAAGGAAACCATGAACTAATCTTGGAGGTGGGAGTAATACAGTAGTAAAAGACCAAGTAGGTGACAGGTGTAGTTGTTATGAAATGCCTTGTCTGAATGTCTTCAAAATGTGAGGAGAAGCTCCCTTACCCTGGAGGTACAGCACACAAGAATTGTAAATTAATTTACTACAGTAAAACAAATACAGCAAAGTAGACGACACCTTCAGAATTATAACTGTTTATTTTCTTCAGAAAATAACCTTTTTGCTTCACAAAAGCATTACTAGCAGCAAAGGTTATGAAAGGCCCAGCAGTCTGACTGCTTAACCGGATTTATAAAATATATAAACCTGATAACAAACTCAATGATTCTGAAAAGAAGAAACAATTAAATAATACTGTAATGATCACTTCCGAGAAGCATTAACCTATATTTTGGATATAGTTCTAAGAAAATGTAATGCACCTCAGTACAGTCTGAGTTCTACAGTACAGATATTATGCACTAACTATGCTTAAGAATTTTGGAATCACAGCATGAGAAATATTACAAACAGCAATTTTAACACACTACTGCCAAGTTATGTTATTTTGTACTGTAAATGCTTCAGCAGAGATTTGGCAACAAGCTTAAAGCTTTTATCAGCAACTATTCCTGAGATATATTACTTTCTTTCTTGATATTTATTCATTATCTTGTTCTGTGCTGCACTTAAATTTTGCAGTGGCAACATTCTTGGATGGCAGAGGTTTATGTAAAATGCATCTTTTTTTTGTATATGCAGTGGATATGCATCCATTACTAACCATGAAAATCCTAATGTGCTTATCTTCAAAATATTGTGGTACATCCATACTGTATGTCAGTACATGTTACCTTAAAAACAATTACAAAATGTTGACTACAATCTTCTCCCTGTCAGACAAACCAAAACAGCTACTAAAGCACAATAAAATACATAAAATTGTTTCTTCCCTAAAATTACATTTCACTAGTAACATTCACAACTACTAAAAAACACTTTTAAAAACTAGAGACTGGTTGAGCAAACAAACTGCGACTAATACGTAAAAGAGAGACCACTGCATGAGATAAAGCTAAGCGCTTTCATTCTTTAATATAAAAGAGAACTTCATCAGAACTTTAGTGCAATGGAAAAAAGAAAAACATTAAATATGTTTCAAAACCTGTCGTGACAAACTTATTTAGTAATTAAAACTATGCTTCATACATAAAATCAAAATACAATTAAACATTTAAAAAGTCACAAACAATTCCCAACAATGTGTTTAGTCTTGAAAGTAAACTCTATAATTAAACTTTTAAAAGACTTTTAATACTGATGCTTTCATTGATACCTGGTAGCTTGCCTGCTTGCAAAAAAATTGCCAGTTAATTCTCACCTTTAGCTAATTTTTAAAATTACCACTAAAAGAAACTGGATTAACAAAATCAACCACAAAGAATAAAAACTTTCTAAAATCATTACAAGTTGTGGCACGCTTGGCCAGGGTGTTTTTAATATCCTTGTTCTTGATAGCTGAAAGATACCCCAAGATACATTATCTACCTAATGGTTTTTCCTATAAAAAACAGTGAAAGGAGTCACATGTAGCCCAATCCAATAAACAACATAGGTTGAATTACAAGTGAATTTCCTTTTGACCAAATTTGTAAATTGTTATGGTTTAACACTTAATTCGAACTTTCATTGATAAACCTACATTGTTTGCACCCATTACAGTGAAATATTCCCTTCCTATTGTATTGGTCATTTTACAATACATTCTCGAATATTTTTTTTGAGGTCATTATTTTCTTATGACAAAATTTAGGTGTATTACCATAAATGGTAACTTTGAGAACTAGGTTTTACATTTAAGGCAGATGTTTTTAGACAGAGGTTACACCTCTGGTTATCTTGAAAAGGTAATTGATGAAGTTAGGAGTCTAAGGAGTTCTAAATATCCACTGATTTTGATCAGTGGAATTTCTTTTTCCAGTTTTTTACCAATTTTCATTAAGAATTTTATCTGGTGCATCAGATGAAATGGGCAGAGGAAACCCTGCAGATATGTTATCTTTGTCACTACGTTCACTATGTCAGAAAAAGAAATTCCACTGATCAAAATCAGTGGATATTTAGAACTCCTTAGACTCCTAACTTCATCAATTACCTTTTCAAGATAACCAGAGGTGTAACCCCTGTCCAAAAACATCTGCCTTAAATGTAAAACCTAGTTCTCAAAGTTACCATTTATACTAATAAGATGACTTATAGAAACAATTTGGCTTTTGACAACATTTTTCTTCATACAGTCAAGATGTTGATTATTAGACATAAGATAGTAGTTGACAAATGTAGTCTTTTTGAAAATAATACTATTAAAAGTCCCTCTAGCACATCCATGGTGATTTCCAAATCTAAAAAAAATGATAGAACCTCTGCACCCCATTGTGAAATTAAGAAAACCAGTATTACCTTTGAAAAAGTTATATTTGCACAAAGATGTTCATGTATCTGTCTCACTTGGGCTTCAGGCTTCTGGCAAAGGCACTTGCCTCCCCCACAGTGCCTTCTTTAGAAAACGTGATGTGGTTAAAACTGCCAACATAACAATTTCAACAAAACCCAAATTAAAGGTCATGCTGCTAAACGCTAGGAGTCTAAACATGAAACTGCACACATTGCAAGCATTCTTAAACCTGGAAAATGCTGACATCTGCACAGTCACAGAAACCTGGTTCAAAGCTGTGCAGAGCACCCCAGTCATACCTGATTAGTCATCCTATCATACATTCAGACCCCAAACTGTTGGTAGTAAAGCCAAATGAGGTGGAGTTTCAATATATATTGAAGACACACACATCTCCATGCAGGTTAAACAGAATGATGCACAGGAGACACTCCAGGTGCAGTTAACCATTGTCAAGACCCCTATACAAATCATAGCTAACTACCTGCCCCCAAATCTGACTCAAGATGTCCAAACTGCCTATCTAGACCTCTTTGAAACTATCAAGGTTCAACCCTTTACCCTGATCCTGGTTGACCTTAACCACCCAAACACAGACTGGAAGAACTACTCATGCCAGAACATAAATGTCCAGAGATTACTTAATTTTGTCAGTGCAAATGCTTTGGAACAGCTAGTCGATACACCCACAAGAGGTGATAATACCTTGGACTTGGTATTAACCAGAATGAGTAACCACTGCAGCATCCCTGCAGTATCATCCTTCCTTGCATGATCCGACCATAAAGCAGTCATGTTCGAAGTCACCATCTCCCCTGACCCCCTTCTAGCTAGGGTCAAACAAAAAAACTTCTCCAAAGCTGACTACAGCCTCCTGAGGGATGGTATTAACAGCTTCACAGCCCCTCCCCCTCTCTAGGAACTGGCACCAGTATCCAAAACTATACCAAATTACTATACGAACATTTATATTGATGCATGGAATCACAAATTCTTGACAGGACTAAATCATCCTCCACAAGGAAGAGTAAACCTGTCTGGTGGACATCTGCAATAAATAAACTCAATAACAAAAGAAACAATTGCTGTCCAGGTCCAAGAAGGAACAAGTGCCCAATTGGAAGCAATCTCTCCTTAGCCTAAACAAGCAAATAAGAGCACTAGTGAAATCCTCCAAAGCAAACTTCGAGTCCAAATTGGCAACATCTACTAGAGACAGTCATAAGGCCTTCTTCACTATGTCTGTAATCTCAAAGGTAGTACCCAGATCTGTTCAGAACTGATGGTCAAGGACAACACATATACAAATGTCATAGATAGAGCAAAATTGCTGGCTGACAGATTCAGAGAAAATTCCACCCCTCTGTCCCCCCATCAGTAAATCAGGACATTCCCAGTACCTGCCCCCTTCCCCTTAAATCTAGGTATCAGGTCATCACTGCTCTCTCAAAGGCAAAAACATGCAGCCTTCATGGGACCCGATAACATCCCAGACTGCATCCTACATGAACGTAGGCAGGAACTTGTAGCACCATTAGGTGCCCTATTCAACCAAAGCTTGAGTACCGGCTTTGTCCCAGCTGAGTGGAGGACAGCCACTGTCATCCCTTTACACAAAGGTGAAGAGTTCACCGATCCAGGAAATTATAGACCCATCGGCCTAACTAGCCTGATTTGCAAGGCCATGGAATGGATTGTCATGGACCTCATTAACAAGGACATTGGCAACCTCCAAACACTCGATCTCACACAGTTTGGCTTCATCAAGGGGAGGTCATGTCTGTTAAATTTGGTCCACTTTTTTGAGCAGTCACCAAAGCCATGGACGAGAGGAAGACAGTGCACTCCACCCACCCTGACCTGACCAAAGCCTTCGACACTATTCCCCTCTCAGGCATAACAGATAAACTCTCTTAACTAGACATCAATCCATATGTTACCAGATGGGTAGCTAACTGGCTCACTGATAGAACCCACCTCACAACAGGGGAAGCCACCTCAAGTAGTAGACCCATATCGAGTGGCATACCCCAGGGTTTGGTGTTGGGGCCTATGTCATTTGGGATATACTTTTCTGAGGTGCAGGCAAAAATCAGTGGGCTATGGATGACCAAGTTTGCAGATGACTGCAAGCTGGGCACTGTCATAAATTCCACTAGTGACGTGGACATCCTCCAAGAGGGTCTCACTCAAACAAATGCCTGGTGCCAGAAACATGGCTTCAAGCTGAATACAAAAAAAGCATCATCATCCTGTTTGGGGACATCCTCACAAATTATTACATTAATAACAATGTCCTAAGCATGCAGTCAGTCGTGAGGGATTTGGGCATCCAGATTGATAGCAGCCTAACTTTTGACCACCATGTTGTTTACATTGCATGGAAAGCTTTCTATATGACCCACCTCATAAGTAAGGGTACTTAATCCAGGAACAAGGAGGTCATAACATCCCTGTATTCTTTCCTTATAAGGCCCATTATTGAGTACAACACCCCATTCAGCATGTACCTCGCAAAGCACATGCAGCAGCTGGAGAGCCCGCAGAGGTTCCTAACCAAGAGAATCCAGGGCCTCAAAATTCTACCATACACAGATAGGCTAAAAGGACCTAACTCTCTACTCTGTTTCATACAGACTCCTCAGATGTGACCTCCATCTGGCATACAAGGCGATCTCGGACCCCGCCTTGATGGTACTGCTGCATATCCGCAAGTCAAGCTCCACTCGAGTAACTTGCACACACGGCCTCATCCTGGTCTGTGACATCAATAGGACTTATTGGCAGGACAGATTTGTGTCCCAGAGACACCCCCATCTGTGCAATAGACTCCCTCTCCACATCAAGCAGAGTACCTCTTTTCCCCTTTTAAGCACAACCTGGATAACTGGATGGTAAATAGAAAATACATCCCTGGGATTCCACCGGTATCCCTGCTGGACAGGAGCATCAGGTGCTGGTTTGTCTATACATGGGCTAAACTCTTGGCTAGGTTTATAAGGACCTCAGGGCAAATAGCCTAGTAGTTTCCTATGATCCTATGCTCCCACCAACTCATAGCAGCATTTGCACATGAGGATTCCATACTGGCACCCATTGCTTCTCCTCTTTTTTGTTTATAGTAATCTTTGTTAAAACAAGCTCAACTAAGGTATATAAAGTGTTGACAAAGTTATCATCTATCTTGCTAATTTTAATCATAACATTTCTGAAATATTCCAGCCCTTCTTCTTTTGGTATGCAAGTATATAATGTGACAACATCCAAAGAAAACATTCAAGTCTCTCGACCAGAAAAAGAATATTGTCGCAACAAATCTAAAAATGACCATGAGTCCCTAAGATAAAATTAAAAACTTTGTATTGCAGGATTGGTAGAGTCCAAAAATATTGAAATGAACACTATTTTAGTACCACCATTGGAAATAATTGGCCTAAAAGAAGGCAAAAACACCATCTACAATGGCTTTATGTGTTTTTGGAATACCAAAAAATCTACCGAATTTGGGAAATTCAACATACAAAAATTCATACAGCTTAGCATCTGTTGTTCTCTGTATAAATAGGTCCAGCAAAATGCTATCCAACATATGAAATCGACAATTTATCTCATTCAAAGAAACAAGCTCATACAAATCAATATCAGATAAAGTAGAAAAAAATCACATTTACATAGTCTTTGAAATTCATAAAAACCATCCCATTCCCTTTATCTGATTTCATAACATGGAGCCCATGAAAATTCCTAAGCTCCGATAATGCCTGCCTTTCTGAAAATGTCATATTGTAAAATCTAGTGGACTTAGGGCCTTTTAAAAGATTCCTAATATCATTTATGCAAGCTCTTGAAAAAACTAGCAAGGTATAGTGAAGGGGAGGGTTGAATGTACTTCTCTTCTGTGAAATGAAAACTGTACATTTCTGTACAACATTGACATCGTGCAGAATGAATTTTAAATGTAATTTCCTTACAAAGAGTTTAAACTCTTTAACGGTGTCTACTAGATTTGCTCTGCACAAAAGTACAAAAGAAAAAACTTTTCTCAAAATTGACAAATGTTTGTCCTGTAAGACAAAGTCACTGAAATTCTAAACTAGAATCCCACTGTCATATTCACAAAATTGAATCTTCCTTTGATTTTCTGTATGCCCCTCAACAAATTGTTTCTGGTAATAAAGATCTCAGTGAAATATTAGGCAATGCACGTAAATTTTGTAATAAAAAATGATGACCTTAAAAAATTATTCAAACATGTATCGTATAATAACCAGTTCAATGGGAAGGGAATGTTTCACTGTAATGGGTGCAAGTAGGCGTATAAATGAAGGTTCAAACATACTGTTAAAGCATAACAGTTTACAAATATGGTAAAAAGGAAAGTTCATTATAATTCAGCCTATGTTGTTTATTTGGCTACATGTGACTCCTGTCACTGTTTTTACATAAGAAAAACCATTAGGAAACTAAACAAATGCATCTCTGAACATATTTTAGATATCAAGAACAAGGATATTAAAAACACCTTGGCCAACAATGCCACGACTTGTAATGATTTTAGAACGTTTTTATTCTTCGTGGTTGACTTAGCTAATCCATTTCTTTTTAGTGGTAATTTTAAAAATTAGCTCAAGGTGAAAGAGTTAACTGTCAAATCTTTTGTCAAGCAACAAGCTACCAGGTATCAATGAAACCATCAATATTAAATGTCTTTTAAAAGTTTAATTAGTGTTCACTTTCAAGTGTAAACACATTGTTGGGAATCGTTTGTGACTTTTTAAATGTTCAATTGTATTTTAACTTTATGTATAAAGTATAGCTTTAATTACTAAATTAGTTTGTCACACGATGGGTTCTGAAATGTATTTAATTTTTTTTTCTGTTGATTTCCATTCTGAAGTTCTGTTTTATATTATTAAAGAACGAAAGCGCTTAGCTTTATCTTGTGCAGTGGTCTCCATTTTAGATATTAGCTGCAGCTTGTTTTCTGAATCAGTTTCCAGTTTTTCAAAGTATTTTGAGTTTTTCTTTCGAGTTGGTCATGTTTACTTTTTTTTTTTAGATTCACAGCTACTACATTAAGTCATTATATCCGAGTGCTCCAGGTGCATCTGCAGTTAACTCCTACTGATGCCTGTAGTCGTTAAATATTGCTTGTTCATATTTGCATCAGTAATTCCAAAACCATCATGTACAAGGTTTTATAAGATTTCATCTTAAAGCTTACACAATGGAAAACTCAATTGCATTAATATTTGACCTCTATCTAGTGCAGGTAAATAGATATTAATTGTTGCTAATTTATTAATTTATATAGCTATAATTTTCACATTTTTCTAAATATCTCAACAACAAGTAATGTGGACAGAACTCCTTAGCCTCATATAAAAGCTCTCAGCTAGATGAATAAAATATTGCTGACGTTGTGTGTGTAACTTGAATGGTTATTGAGATATTGTACATTGTTTACAAAATATTATAAATGTATTAGTTACTGTGTTTACTGTGACTTATAAAATTTGATTTAAGACCTAAAACCTAAATAATGCTACCACTATAAAAAAAAGTTTGTGCCGAAAGGTTTGCTATTTATACTTATCCCATAACCCCTATGGTTCCAGAGATATGAACATTTGTTTGAAATGAAGCCACATACTTTGATTTTGTCAAAAGGCTTAAGACTCCACCCATTGGAAGTTACAGTGCAAGCTTCCTGAGCTCCATTGGAGAGAACGAGTTAAGTCAACAGCCAAAAAACAATCCTTACAATCAATACATTTCCTAAGCCAAAACAACACACTCACAAGGAAAATAAGATGCGTAGACATAAAATATAAACAAAGTTCACATCTGGAAAGAGCAAGCAGAAACATATATTTCCACAACATGACCAGGAAACAATTTATGAAAAATAAACACTTAAAACACCTAAAGGAAAAGGGATGGGCTATTAAATAAAATCAAAAAGCTTCAAATAAACAACTCTCTAAATTACTAAGGAATTATCCCAACAATGTAAAGAACTGCACCACCTATTAACAATTAAAGTGAAGAAATGTACCATGCACAATGAAAAATGCAATGGTATAAAAATATTTAAAAAAAAAAAAGAAAAATGCAATGGCATTAAATAAAAAAAAAAGTAAAAAAAACTTTTAAAAACAAGAACTGTCATAGCCTTCCTCACAACAGTGAAGCTCTAGTGTTTACTGGCACTTTGCCATTTTACATATGATGGATCACTGCACTAGTGTTAGGACTGAAGAAGATCCCTAAAGACATTTTCAGTACAAACTGAATTATGATACAGTTAATCGAGATGTTGTGAAATATGTACACTATAAAACAAAGGTAAAGTTTTGGTTTACTCTTCCTTGCCCTTTCCAAAGCATTCACCACTGTCTGTTATACTAAACATTTGAATTTCTTAGCTAATTATAGTTTTAAGTCTAGCGTCATGCTATATTTTAACTACCAACATGGAAGATGTCAGTCTGATAAATGAAATGTTGCACTTCCTGTAGACTTACCAATAGGTCAGACTTCTTTAATGTTTAATGTTGAATCCTCTTCTATTCCCATATTAACTACTGTGAGAAAGCAACATTCATCTAATATGCTGATTACACTACTCTCATCCTTTCAGATAATATGGCTAATACACAAAACTCTACCGTTATGGCTTTGGGCTATGAGTCTACACTTCAGTTCCAGTAAGACCAAATCAGTTTTATTAATGACCAAAAAAATCAGCCTATTTGGGTCAACTCTTCTGCAGTACGAGCCATGGTTCATAACCTTTCACAGGCAAATAAAGACCTTAATATTCACCTCCTTAAACTTATCCTCCATTGAAGAATAAATATCTACACTCCTTGACTGTGTCTATGATAATCACAGCAGTTTGACAAAGAGGTAACTAATGCTGTGGTCAAAAAACATCATTGACATATTAGTTATAGGAAACTCGGAAAACTCATACCTGCTACCTTTGCCCCTATACTCTGCTTACATTATAAATTATCTATGATCTCTTCTGCATAAACACAACATAAGCTTAAATTTGGAGGTAAAGGAGATAAAAATAATCATTGCTTAGTGTTGGACAGTCTTTACAGGTTGGAGTTTAGTTAGCAGCTGTCTGTAATATAGTTGAAATACTCTTAGAAACTTCTACTTGCATTAAAATGTCCTGCTCTTTCTAGTACTAATACACAGTGAACAAACTCAATACACACTAAGATCTTCTGGTGGGAAGCAGAAGATGCTAAAGGCTGGAAGGGTGTGTCACTGGACCATAAAAAATGGTTTCAATGCAGCAAGGAGACAGAATGTCTAAAAATACAGTTGTGTACACTTACCATAAATGTAGATGTACGAGTGTATTCACTGTTGCAGTCATTACATTTGGGTAATCTGCTGGCAGGTTGCCCTCAGTCAGCCTGATTAACAAAGTCTTGGGTCCTGCATCAGCTGCTGTCCCTTCTTCCATGACGTCAGGTCGTCAGGGATATAAAACATGCAGCCGACTCCATTACATTAGTTTTCCTTGCCCCAGATGTCAGCTGCCCCCCAAATGAGGAGCAAATAAAATTAAAAACACAAAAAATATACCTCCAACCAAAAGCAAATACACCAAATGGGCTTTTAAGCATAGTGAAAGAAAGTAGAGGTATAGCCAGAGAAAAATAGGGGGCTGGAGGGAGGGCAACCAGGACTGCAACAGTGAATACACTCAAACATCTACATTTATGGTAAGTGTACACAACTGTACTATGTTCTTCGTGTTTCACTGTTGCAGTCATTACATTTGGGTAGATTCCCAAAGCTATGGTTGGGGGGAGGGAATTATACAGCATTAGGACCAGCTATAAGGTCCTGCAGGACAGCAGTGGCAAAGCCAGCTCTGGATTTAGAGAAAAGTGGTAAATGGTTTGGTGAACATATGAACTGAGCTCCAGGTAGCAGCTTCTAGAATGTCCCTGGTAGAAACACCTCTGAGAAAGGCTGTTGAAGTAGATGCAGCCCTGGTGGAATGGGATCTGATCCCCTAGGGGATAGTTTTTCCATGGTGCATATAGCAGAAACGAATACAATGGCTTATCCATTTGGAAATGGTTTGCTTTGAAATAGCCTTTCCCTCTGCCCCTGCAGCAAATGCCACCAGAAGTTGTTCAGATTTTCTTTGAGATTTAGTCCTGTTTAAATAAAATCTAAGTTGTCTGTGTACATCCAATGAATGCAGAATCCGCTCCCCCTTGTTCTATGGATTGGGAAAGAAATTTGGCAAATGAATGGTCTGATTAAGAGCCACACTGGATACCACCTTAGGCATAAAGGATGGACTGGTTCTGAGAGATACCCAGTCCGAATGAAAAATGATGAAAGGCTCCACTGCCATAACAGCCTGTAATTCGGAAATCCTTCTAGTTGAAGTGACTGCTAAAAGGAAAGCTGTTTTCCAGGAGAGAAATTTTAAGTCTGCAGTAGCAGCTGGCTCAAAAGGAGGGAGAGTAAGCTTCTCCAATACAAAATTGAGGTCCCAGGCAGGGGTTGGCGCTCTCCTGGGTGGTCTTAAGTTTTTGGACCCTCTGAGATACTGCTTTAGCAGAGGATGAGAGAAGAAGGGAGGTTCTGTGTTGTAATGAGATGAAATGGCTGAGGCATGGATTTTTATGGAAGAAAAGGACAGGCCCTTGTGAAGCATCTCAGTTAAGTATTGCAAAATCTGAGGAATGTTGGGCACTGCTGTGCTTATCCCTTGAGATTGATTCCAGGCACAGAATATTTTCCATTTATCAGCATAAGATTTTCTAGTACTAGGTCTTCTCACCTCCAAAATGGCATCCATCACAGGTTTGCTGAGGGATGCTTAGGGTGAATTTAGGTGATTAGCCATGCTGCAAGATTTAAAGTTTGGAGATGAGTGTGCAGAATTTGGTTGTTTTGCTGAGACAGTAAGTAAGGTGTCTGAGGCAGGTGCCACAGTGGGAGGTGTGACACACTGTGCAGGAGTGGGTACCAGTATTGGCGAGGCCAGTCTGGGGCAATCAAAATCATTTTTGGTTTGTCCTGTTTGACTTTTAGTAGAACTTTGGAGAGCAGAGGCAGACGGGGAAAGGCATAGACTGAGGTTTTTCCAGCTGAAGGACAGAGCATCCACTTTCCAGGCTTTTTTGTGATGAGTTCTTGTGCAAAATTTGTCCAACTGATAGTTCTGGGGTGAGGCAAAAAGATCTATGTCTGGGCTTCCCCATTTGCATATAAACATGTTAAAAATCCATGGTTCCAGTTTCCATTCATGAGGGTCCATGACAAGTCTGCTTAGTTCATCTGCCAGAGTATTCAGCTTTCCTGGCAGGAATTGAGCTTGTAGTTGTACCTGATTGGTCAAGGCCGTGTTCCACAATGCCATGGCTAGTCTGCAAAGGGGGTAGAAGTGTGTACCCCACTGCTTGTTTATGTACCACATAACCGTGGTGTTGTCTGTCTTTATCATTAATTGTCCTGGATGAAGGTAGTCCTTGAAGGCTGTCAGTGCATTTTGTACAGCTAGCATTTCTTTTTGATTGATATGAAGGTGCATTTGATTTGGGCTCCATTTTCCCTGAATGCACTTCCCTGCCAGATGAGCCCCTCAAGTATAGTCTGATGTGTCTGCAGTTAGGGTTTGGGCGGCAGGGGGTGGTGTGAATGACAGTCCCTTGTTTTGGTGGCAGGCCTCTGCCCACCATAGGAACTCTAGTTGCAGGCAAGGTATGATAGGAATCATTGTTTCCAGGCTGTGACACTGTTGACTCCATAAACTTTTTAAGTACCACTGAAGTTTCCTCATACACAGTATTGCATATGGAATTAGAAGAATGCAGGAGGCCATGAACCCCAAGGCTTGCAGAATTTGTCTTGCAGATAGCAGGGTTTTCGTGGCCACCTGTTTGAAGTAAGTCACCAAATGAATTTGCTTTTCTGGCGTAAGGAAAGCCATCTGGGCAGTTGTATTCAAGCTTGCACCCAGGAATGTAATTTTTTGAGAGGGTACCAGTTGTGATTTCTTTTTGTTTATAGTGCACCCTAGACAAGTTAGAACCCTTTTGACAAACGCCAGATGTTTTAGAAGAATGTCCCTGTTTTCTGCCTGAATTAGACAATCATCCAGGTATGGATATATTTGAATATTTCTTTTCCTGCAAAATGCAATTACTGGAGCCAGGCACTTTGTAAAGACCCTGGGAGCAGTAGATAAGCCAAAGGGCAGTGCAGAGAACTGGTAATGCAAGTAGCCTGCTTTGAAGCGGAGGTATCTTCTGCAAGATTCCCTGATTGGGATATGCAGGTAAGCCTCTTTTAAATCTAGAGTTGCCAACCAGGCATCTTTGCCTATCATAGGAATTAACTGCTGAAGAGTCAGCATCTTAAATTTTGGAATGTCCAGAAAGGAGTAGATAAGTCCAGAATTGGACGCCATGATTTGTCTTTTCTGGGTACCAGGAAAAGTCTTGAATAGAAACCTTGTCCCTTTTCCTCTTCTGGTACTGGTTGAATACTCCCATGCTCATGAGGGAAAGTACTTGTTTCTGGGCCTCTGCCCACTGATTTGGGGGCAGGTCTGGCCATCCGTTTGCAATTGGCAATGTGTGGAAATGAAATCTGTATCCCTGGGATACAATACTTAAAACCCATTTGTCCTGGGTTATAAGTTGCTAGTTTCTTGCATGAAGAGCCGGTTTTTAAGTGTAAAGGTAAGTTATTGAGACTGCTTACCATAGGGAGGTGTCTTGTTGTTTCCAGATTTGGAAGAGGAGGCACCCCATTGTTTTGTTCTGAAAGTCCCTTGGGACTGAAACCTGGAGCCTTTGGAATGTCTGGGTTTAGCTTGAGTGGCTCTCAAAGGGACTGGAAAGGACCAGTTCTTAGTAGGCCATTGCCTATTAAATCTTGGAGGTTGCACTTGTAAGAAATCTTTCACAGTTTGCATAGATTTAGCTTTATCTTCCATCTTTTTTTAGAACTTCTTCAGCCTTATTACTAAAGAGACGGTCCTGTTGTAAAGGAGCATCCAACAATTTTGCTTTAACATGATCAGGCAGAGATTGCTCTTTGAGCCAAGCATGCCTTCTTAGCACAGACCCAGTTACAGCAGCCCTGCAAGAGGCGTCCAAAGAATCAAAACCACATTGCAAAGTATGTTTTCCAACTTGTTCAGCTGAATGCAATAGATCCTGTAAATCTTTATTTTCCACACAGTCAGAAATTAACATTATTTTCTGTTTAAGCAGTCCCATAATATGCTGTCGATATTTAAGCATATGAAATTGACAGTTTAAAGCCCTGATTGCCAAGGCTGCAGAAGTGTAAACCGTTTTACCCCATCTATCCAGCACCCTGGAATCTCTATCAGAAGGGGTAGGATTTTTTGCAGTAGAAGCCTTAATGCCCTTGGGACCCTGAGAAAAAATTTCAGGATCTACAACAGGATTTCTGAAAAGGAATTTGTGGGAGTCAGGAACCCTGTAGTATCTGTCTGGCTTACAAGGAGCTGGAGGCAGAGAATCAGGAGCCATACTAGATTCTGAAAAAACATCATCAACAATGCCTAGTACAGGAGGTATAGCCAAAGGCCTACGCTGAGGAAGGAGAAGAAAATCCCTAAGTCTCTTTTTAGATTCAGAAAAATCCTGACATTCCCAGTGGAAATGTTCCCTTAAGGTATGCAAAGTTTCCCCAAAAGAAAAATCCTCAGGGGGGAGAAGCAGAAGGAATGGAATCTTCTGCATCAAAGTCCTCATAAGTAGGTATAGACAATTCCTGTTCATTAAAAGAATCAAAATAAATAGAATTCTGTTCAAAAGATTCATAGTCAATATCTTGCCTAGGCCTCTTAGAAGGGGGGGGGGGTTGACTACCCCTGATCAGAGTAATTAAATCTTCAGCCATTTTGATCATTTGTTTCTTAGGCATAAGGGCCTGCACATGTGGCCTAGGCATCGGTTTTTTAGACATTGTTCGAGATTTTGGCCTTAGTTTTGAAGATGGCGTTGGTCTAATATACAAATCTGTAGGCCTGAAAACACCTTCAGAAGCCAGTGCCTGCACAGCAGCTCCGGACCCATCCAAGGTAGAGACATCCACAGGTTCCATAATTGAAGCATCTCGTAGCATATTGGACTCTGAATGGGTCTCGGTAGAGGCCTGTGAATCAGAATTAGCAGGTATCAGGGGCTGCGAAAGTGCCTCACTGAGTACCGGCGAACTGGCGACTGGCTTAGGAGAAGCATCGTCGGCAGTTTTGGACCTCAACGGCCTGTCTCTGTCTTTTTCTTTGCATTTTTTAGGTATTCCGGTAGTCAGATTGCTAACCGATGACATTTCTGGATAATTAAAGCGTGAGCCAAAATATTTAGAAGCAAACATGTACCGACGTTTAATAGTGCATTGATTAAATAAAGCACAGAACCGACAGCAAGGTACGTCGTGGTCAGGGCCTCGGCAAGGAATACAGTACAAATGGAAATCCTTATGAGGTATTTGCTTTCCACAGGTAATGCAATTATTAACTTTTACTGACATCGGAAAGGAGCCAGAAAAAGTTTCCCCAATGGGGTACTTAGTTTTTTAGTTGAAGACTTTGGATCTGAAACTCGAAAATGAAAATTTCAGGAGTCGGCCGACCGGCACTTGTGAACTGCTTCTGCTTCAGGCACTGCGCGGCAAGAAAGAGTAATGCAATGGTGTCGGCTGCATGTTTTATACCCCTGACGACCTGATGTCATGGAAGAAGGGACAGCAACCGACGCAGGACCCAAGACTTTGTTAATCAGGCCGACTGAGGGAAACCTGCCAGCAGATTACCCAAATGTAACGATTGCAACAGTGAAACATGAAGAACATCTAGGGAGCCTTCTGCATTGCCTTGTAAGTGTTCTATTGATTTATGCCTTCCAGCAGCTGCAAAGATATGAGGGCTGTGTATTTTCACAGGGAGATGCTAAATGCTGGCAGTTTCTAGCAATGGGGGGGTTAGCTTGGGAACTAAAGTCAAATGACAAAAAGTGATGTCATCCTGCAAGAACCCAGCAGTAATATTTGAGATATCAATTTAAGAACTCTCATAGAGAGACAGAGTATTCTGTATTTGTCTTTGACCTGAGAACATCAGCTGGAGAACCCATTCACCACATCTGCCTTGCCTTGTTCTGCAAGTAAGTTAAGCAGGGGTACAGTAATTTCTGTCAGATAGAGTCAGGAAAATAGTGAAGCATAGCTTAGATCTTTTCTTTATTTATTTGAGACTGTCATGCAATGTTGCTTTAAATATTTCCTGTGATCTTGAACTCTGATGTAACTAATCTAATCTAGATACAGATTTGCTGTATCCAGGACTGTTTGTAAGCTTCTGAGCCCCCAAAGCCTTTCCTTTTTGGAGGGAAGCTTTTTAGCTTATCAGTGGGAGTAGTAAGCACTAGGTAGCCTATCTACCACAAGAGGAGTTGTTTCTGGCCCAGAAATTGTAGTTTATTGGCCGTTTGGGCAGTTTTTCCTTCCCTTTTAACTTTCTGGTTTAAAAGCCCATGTTTACACTTGTTTCCCACCTTTCCTGTAACTAGTTTAGTCCTGAGACAGATTTGCTGTATCCAGGACTGTCTGTAAGCTTCTGAGCCCCCCAAGCCTTTCTATGTTGGAGGGAAGCCTTCTGGCTTATTAGTGGGAGTGGTAAGCACTAGGTAGCCTATCTAAAACAAGAGGAGTAGTTTCTGGCCCAGAAGTTGTAGTTTATTAGCCGTTTGGGCAGTTTTTCTATCCCTTTCAACTTTCTGGTTTAAAATTCCGTGTTTGCATGGGTTTGCGCTTGTTTAAGCTCCTCTCAGTGGTGCTGAGCTGAGGTAAACCATAACTAGTGGCAGAAAGTCTGCTCTTCAGTTTTTCCCTTAGATCTTACTAGATCTTTCTCTTTTGCACTTCAAATAGCCTAATTGCTTTGCACTTCAACAGGTTTTTGTAGCAATTATTATAGCACACCTAAGTGCCATCAGCACTAGTCGTTCTTCACAGAAATAGCTCCAGTACTTAGTAGTTATGACCACCCCTCCTGGCTTGATTAAAGGGCAGTTCCCTGTGCTTTCTCTTATAAAACTGGTGTACTTGGGCATTCTGAGGCAGTGTAGCAACTGCCTCATGTACACAGACAACATCTCCTCTTACCTCCCAACACTCACACTTGTGAGAGATGCACATATATCACCAAACTGGAAGCTATGCACTCTACAGCCAAGACCGGACTAGCTGGTCAAGAGGAGAAGGTCAACACCTGCACCACACCACATAGAACACATAGCCCTCCAAAACACCCACTATCACAGCTCTCACATAAAAACATAAACCACACACCCACCTTCATGGAGGCTCTCAATAGGAATGTACCCAAACAGCAGAGACCTCCAAGACAGAAATGCACTCAACCACCTCAACACAGCACAAACCACAGGACACATAGCTCACCTCCACAGTGTGCACCTCAACCTAAGCCCCTAAGGTTAAACACCTTGCCCAATGCACTAACCATAGGTGACTCAATAGTAAGGCACACAGATGTTCTACTCACTAGGCTGAAAAAGGAGAAGGTAACAGTCATTTGTCTATCAGGTGCCAGAATCCGACACATAAAACACGCACTCGGGTCACTCCACAACAAGTACAAGTATGACTCTGTCATAGTCCATGTGGGTGTGAATGATCTGAGATGCATCTCTCTGAACTACATGAAAAGAGAAATGGTGGAACTCTCGGATTATGTGGCTCAGGCGGGTATGACACTAGCCCTGAGTAGTATCCTACCATCACCCAGAATGATAACGCAGTACAAACAAAAAATTATTGACTTCAACAATTGGCTAAGTTTCTGGTGTCATTCTAAGGGGATCCAGTATCTGTCTGCTTGGGATGACATGACTGACAGACCTTGATGCTTTGCCAGAAATGGCCTGCATCTGTCACCCCTAGGTTTCCAGGTATTGACTAAGGCACTTGCCACCACTATAGTGCCTTTTTTAGGTGGTGTTCCAAAGACCAAATTACCACCATAACAGCTATAAATAAATGCAATCTGAGGGTCATGCTGCTCAATGTTGCAAGTCTAACTCTCAAGATGCACTTGCTCGAAACACTCCTCAAAATGGAGAACAAAGACATTTCTTGCTGTAATGGAGACCTGGTTAAAAGCATCAGAAAGCTCTCCTGCGCTACCAGGCTATAACTCATTCCACACCTTTTGGCCCTGAAACATGGACCAAAGCTCCAAAGGTGGTGGTGTCTCCATATTCATAAAGGATATGCATACCTCCAGACTAGTAGCCCAGCATAACGCATCTGAGATACTTCAGGTACAACTAACATTGGGTACAATGGAGATCCAGCTCATAACCTGCTATAGGTCCCCAGCCATGTTCCTAGACTCTCACTCCATGTTCCTAAGCACCCTGTAATCTATCAAGGTCTAACCCACCACTCTCATACTAAAGACTTCAACTACCCCTCCATCAACTGGGAAAACTACTCAAGCACCAATACACTGGCCTAACACTTCCTAGAATTCATCAGTTCCAATGCCCTGGACCAGCTCATTCTGACCGCCACTAGAGGAAGCAACATACTTCACCTGGTTATTACTAACGTGGGCAACTGTTGCAATACACCAACAGTCAATCCCTCCCTCATCAGATCTGACCATAACCTAATCACCATGGAAATCCACATCTCACCCACACCCCCTGCAAAGGTAATCACCTTGAAAAACTTCTCCAAAGCACTGACTTTGGATTCATAAAAACAGAGGTGGATAACTTCTCAGCACCCATGTCAATGGAAAATAGCTGCATGACTGCTGAATCATACACCCGTGCACTGTACAAACATGCACATAAATGCATGGAACTAGCCATACCCAACAGAACCAAGATGCTTTCCTCCAAAAAAGGAAGTCAATCTGGTGGTCCCCTGCCATTAATAAACTCTACAACAGAAGGAAGAAACTGTTTCAGAAAAAGGTGAAGTCCCAAGACTGGAAAAACTCCCTTATTAGCCTCAACAAAAAGATGAGATCCCTCATCAAATCCTCTAAAGCCAGCTATGAAAGCAGAATTGTGGCACACACTAAAAACAGTTGCAAACCCTTCTACAGTTATATCAAGAACCTCCACAGCAATACCCTGATTTGCTCTGAGTTACTGCACAATGGTACCTCCTATACTGAGCCAACAGATATTGCCAACATACTGGCCAACAGAGTCAGTGCCAACTTTACCCCTCTCTTCTCCCCTAAAGGACCAATCACAATACCAGAAGAATGCCAGGTACCTAGCATTACTGCAGCACAGGTTAAAGCTGCATTGTCCAAGGCTAAGAATACAGCTTTCATGAGACCAAATAATATCCCTGGCTGTGTTCTACATGAACTACAAAGTGAACTGGCACCACATCTGTGTGCCCTGTTCAGTCACAGCCTCACTTCAGGCTTTGTCCCTACTGGATGGTGCACTATTACAGTCATCCCTCTCCATAAAGGGGGGAGCGACTACAGACCCTGGGAATTATCGCCCCATTACCCTGACAAGTTTGATATGTAAAGCTATGGAGTGCATTATAATGGACCTGATTAACAAAGATATAGGAAATCTCCAAACTCTGGACCCCACGCAGTTTGGCTTTGTGAATGGGAGATTATGCCTGCTCAACCTGGTTGACTTCTTTTCATCAGTCACCAGGGCTGTGGATGACGGTAAGGCAGTGCATACATCCTACCTCGATCTGGTCAAGGCCTTTGATACCATTCTTCACTCAGGAATTATTAATAAACTCACCAAACTAGGCATCAACCCCTATATCACTAAGTGGGTTGCAAATTGGCTCACAGATAGAACACACTGTGTAAAGTAGCGAACTCCAAGTCAGACTGCTGACCAGTCATGAGTGGAGTCCCACAGGGATTGGTCCTGGGTCCTCCCCTGTTCAGCATCTACTTCTCAGAAGTCTATGCCAACACAAACGGACTCTGGATGACCAAGTTCACAGATTACTGCAAGCTGGGAGCCATTATTAACTCCCCAAGTGATGCAGACATCCTACAGAAAGGTCTCACTAAGTCCAATGACTTTCTTTCGAAACCATGGCCTTAAGCTTAACACCAAAAAATGCATTGTCATCCTCTTGGTAAAAACTCACTTCCCACTAATTACCAAATCGATGGGAGCCCACTGAACACTGAAGGCATTATAAGAGATCTGGGGACATAGGTTGAAAGCAACCTCTCCTTCGACTGCCACATTACCACTGTGGTCAGAAAGTCCAAGTCCTTCTATGTGGTACATCTCATTACCAAGGGTTTTGCATCTAGGAAGAAAGAGGTAATTGTCTCTCTCTCTCTACTCTTCTCTCATTAGACCAATTATCGAGTATAATGCCCCATTTGTCATGTACCTCACTGGACACATGCAACAGCTGGAGAGGCCACAGATGTACCTCATGAAGAGGATCCTAGGCATTAAACACATGTCCTACACAGACAGACTCAAAAGACTCCAGCTATTCTCTGTCTCATATCGCCTACTTAGAGGCGATTTCTGCTTGACTTACAAAGCCATGTCTGACCCAGCTCTGTTAGAAATGCTACATCTAAAGAAATCCCAATCCCTCCGCACCATACACTCCAGAGACCTCAACGTCATTACTACAATCAACAGAACTTGGTGGAGGGACAGGTTCCTCACCCAGAGACTGCCCATGATCTGGAATAGACTTCCCATACTTGTCAAGCAGAGCACCTCTCTGTCCCTCTTCAAGAGAAATCTTGATGTGTGGATGAGTAGTAGAATTGTTACCCCAGGGATCACTCCAGTGGCTCTACTTGATAGAGGCACTGGGAACTAACATTGGGTGGCATGATGCCAGGACACTTCTATGGGCTATGCTTGTAAAGGCTCCAGGGCCATTAGCCTAGTACACACCTATGAACCTACTGAGTATTGTCTTGTTCTTTTATTATTTATTATTAAATATATTTAAACCTTTTATTGTGGCTGATATTTGTGAGACATCTGACAGTACTGTGGTGGTGGTGCTGCGGTAGTGTTGTAGCCTCACAGTTAGACGTTGCCTGTTCGATTCTCAGTTAGAGCGTCTTCTGTGTGGCGACATGCGTGAATGGGCGTTCCTTCATTGAAGGTTGTACGTTAGGCCCGGCAAGCCAGCATGTAAAACTCTACTGCCAATCATTAGTGGACCGGAGTTCCACTGTAGCGACCCCTAACCGGGAAAAGCCGAAAGACACAAACATATATAAGTTCTGACAGTACTTGCATATTTATCTGGTGACATTGTGAGCCACTCCTAATAGCCTTGCTCTTGGTCAAAGTACCATTTGGATTAATAGTAACATTACACAGTAAGATTGGACACCCTTTGTTAAGGGCCTTAAATTAGCTGATAAAGATTTGGCTGGTGGCAGTTATAACTACCTTATAGTCTGGGCAAAAGGGGCATCTCAACTCTATAGCTGTGCCAGTGGGAAGTCTTATTGGGGATCGGGAGAAACCAGCCCCAGACTGACTGTGGTCTCTGTGTGCTCTTAAGGGAAATTGCACTTTACTGTGTGTGTACCTGTCATCCTCCCAGTATGTACGTCCCCCACCATTGCCAGTGGTGAGGATTGAGGCTCCTTGATTACTGGGCCAGTGCTGGGGTATCACAGGGTGTAGGTCCAGTGGAGCATTTAGTGACCAAGAAAGGCAGTTTTACAGTTTACATTTTGTTTTATTTACTATGATAAAAGAAGTTATACATGATATATGTTATATATAGTGCCATCAGGAGTTGCATTAAGAACAATTCCACAGAATGTCATATCAAAGGTATAAGTGAAGCTATTACCTCTTTTTACCCCATTCCAGCTGTGAATGAGATGTATACTTTACCTGAATGCATGGCCTTTGAGTATATCATTCAATCACACACATGGCCTGTGGCTACTTTGTGGTATTTGGGCATAATAATAAACAAAATGCATAACGGTGAGCAGTTGAAATTGCATGGACTCTATAATTTTACTCTGTTTCTGTTTACTTTATATTGTGAATATAGATAGAGTGACGATTGCCTGGCTATATCAAATTTCACGGATTCACAATAAAAAGTACACAGGGAGCTGTCAGGTCTATGGTCTGAAATAGACAGAAACCACAAAGCCTATCCTTCCACTTTGTCTGGCATATTGTAGCAAGCTGTGGACAATAAATACTGGTTTCTGAGTTCAATTAATGCAGATGTGGGCACAAAAACATGCACAGTCACATCCTTTGTTATATACATTTCCATTATGATTTTTATGACCTGCTAGTATTTCAACTATAGAAAGCAACAACAAATTGTAATGCAAACTTGCATGCAGACATCTTTGATTACAGAAAATTCATTTTTATTTTATTTTATTTTGCTTTTGTTTACCAGGTTTGTCAAACCGGGGTTTAGTTAAATCCTTTTTAATGGAGGTTTGGTTAGAAAAGCTACAACATATTACAGATATTTTTGCTTGGACAGACATGATTAAGTAAGAGACATTAATAAATACACATACATTTGATAATTAGATTACATTCATATGAAATAAACAAGTATTACAGTATAAACTATACTTATTCATTTAGTAGATGTTAAACATTGAACATTTGAAGAGGTAATAGTGGGTTTGTCAAACAAATATCAGATCTTATGGTTAGCATTTATAAACTCAGAGAAGTGAAGGAAGGAACTTAGTAGGGCAGAAAATGTTAGAATTGCAGTTTAGAAGCTGAGTGTTAAGGAGGTTCAAAGACAATTACATATGGCTATCGTAAGATTTGTATTAAAAGCATAAAGGTGGAAGATGAGCAGTGTCTCACAAACTATGTATATTGCTCAGAGCTGCTAGTTAAACTATTCAAATACTGAAGACAAGGCAAGACATTGTCTAAGAAAAAAGACAAGCTTTGGATAATTAAAAACTGCACCTACATAAACAATGCCATTAACACAGTTCCACTTGATGTCGTGTATCATTGTAGTAATGAAAGTTCTAGTGCTGTGATCCCAGCTAAAATGTGACAGCACAGATCACAACAATATTAGTCACTTCCTTGGCAAATACAATGTAACTCTGAAGGAGTCTTCCTTTAGATTAAGATGTGGTTCTATTAGGTTAAATGCAATGTACTTTTTTTAGAGAAGAAGGGGCAAACTACTCCACTATCTTCCTGAGACTGAGATACTAGAACCATGAGTAGTTTTGAACCTTCACTCCAGTCAACTTCCAGGTCTTCAGCCTAGCCTCTATGACCCTAGAGCCTTCTCTAACAACTGCTTGCAGCTGATTGTGGTCACAAGTGGTTTATACTGGGGACCAACAGTTTCACTAGGGATGATCTTGCAATCTTTGATTCTACCCCAGTGTGCTTTCCTTACTAGAAGAAACACTATCTGAATTACTTGTTGACCATGTTTGAATAGGATCTCATGTCTGATTTTTCTTGGTGATCCATTTGTTGGCCATCATCAAGCCATTTGCCAAACAGAAGTCCAGAAATCCTCTCCATTATTCCTCTTGACCCACCCATGTGGACCCAGGCAGTGCTCATATCCTGATCCACCATTATCAGCATCAACTCATTTGATCCCCCCTTATCTAGCATTGCCCTACAACTGCTACCTGGATGCACTAATTTCCTTATCATAACAACCCTGCTGTGGGGCATAGGCTGAGATTATAAATGCTGCCCAGTCTTTACACCGAAGACCGAGTACCATAACTGTGTCTTAAGAAGACTTGCTCTCACTACAATTCCCACACTATTCCTACTCCATGGTGAAGGGAAAGGAAAATGAATACTAATCCAAAACAGTACGAAATTAATATTTTAAGTAAAGGGTATGTTAATCTAGTAAGATCTCAACAGATATCTCAAGTGAGCTGATCACTTCATATGTTAGTGGTAATAATCAGTAGTGGAGCTAGGGTTGGGCGAGAAGGGCAACTGCCCTGGGTGCAAAGTGTTGGGGTGTGGTCAGTCAATCTCGATCTCAATTTAATGCAATACTGTTTTTCTAAAAGCCATTATTGTATTTGTGGTCCAACCTGAGTGCTGTAGCACTCCCTTCTTTTTCTTTTGGCTGCCCCTGTTAGGGGTTGCCACAGCAGATCATTTGTTTCCATTTCTTCCTGTCCTCTGTATCTTGCTCTGTCACACCAACCACCTGCATGTCCTCTCTCACCACATCCATAAACCTTACTCTTTTCCTCTTACCTGGCAGCTCCAGCCTTAGCATCCTTCTCCCAATATACCTAGCATCCCTCCTCAGTACACATCCAAACCAATGGAATCTCACCTCTCTGGCTTTGTCTCCAAACCATCCAACCTGAGCTGACCATCTAATATACTCATTTCTAATCCTGTCCATCCTCATCACACCCAGTGCAAATCTTAAAATCTTTAACTCTGCCATATCCAGCTCTGACTCCTATCTTTTCATCAGTACCACTGTCTCCAACCCAGATAACATAGCTGGTCTCACCACCATCCTATAGACCTTCCTTTTCACTCTTACTGGTACCCATCTGTCACAAATCACTCCTGACACTCTTCTACACCAACTCCACCCTGCCTGCATTTTCTTCTTCTTCACCTATCTTCCACACTCACCATTACTCTGAACTGTTGATCTCAAGTATTTAAACTCATCAACCTTTGCAAACTCTGCTCCCTGCATCTTCACCATTCCTCTGACTTCCCCTCATTCACACAAATATATTCTTAGTTCTGCTGACCTCCACCTCTCCAGAGTCACCTCAACCTGCTCCCTACTCTGACTAAAAATCAAATGTCATCCACAAACATCACAGTCCATGTGGACTCCTGTCTGATCTCATCTGTCAAACTGTCCATCACAACTGCAAATAAGAAAGGGCTCAGAGCTGATCCTTGATGTAATCCCATCTCCACCTTGAATGCATCCATCACTCCTACATCAGACCTCACCACTGTCACACTGCCCAAGTACATATCCTGTACCACTCTTACATACTTCTCTGCCACTCCAGACTTCCTCATACAATACCACAACTCCTCTCTAGGCACCCTGTCATATGCTTTCTCAAAGTCCACAAAGACACAATGCAACTCCTTCTGACCTCTATTTCTCCATCAACACCCTTTGACCAAATATTGCATCTGTAGTGCACTTTCCTGGCATGAAACTGTACTGCTGCTCACTAATCATCACCTCCCTTCTTAACCTAGCTTCTACTACTCTTTTCCATAACTTCATGCTGTGGATGATCAATTTTATCCCTCTGTAATTACTACAGCTGTGCACATCACACTTATTCTTAAAAACTGGTACCAGTACAATTTTCCTCCACTCCTCAGGCATCCTCTCATTTTCTAAGATTTCATTAAACAATCTGGTTAAAAACCCCACTGGCACTTCCATCTCTCCTAAACAACTCCATGCTTCCACAGGTATGTCATCTGGACCAACAGCCTTTCCATTCTTCATCCTCTTCATAGCTGTCTTTACTTCCTCCTTGCTAATCCATTGCACTTCCTGATTCACTATCCCAACATCACCCAACATTCTCTTTCTCTTATTCTCTTCATTAATCAGCCCCTCAAAGTACTCTTTCTTTCTGCTCAACACATTGTCCTCACTTGTGAGTACATTTTCCTTGTTATCCTTTATCACCCTAACCTGCTGCACATCTTTTCCAGCTCGGTCCCTCTTTCTAGCTAATTGGTATAGGTCCTTTTCTCCCTCCTTAGTGTCCAGCCTTTCATACAACTCACCGTACGCCTTATCCTTAGCTTTTACCACCTCTCTCTTCAGCATAAGCCTCATCTTCTTGTACTCCTGTTTACTTTCTTCCTCTCTCTGACAATCCCACTTTTTCTTCGCCAACCTCTTCCCCTGTATATGGTTCTGAACTTCCTCATTCCACCACCAGGTCTCCTTGTCCTCCTTCCTCTGTCCAGATGTCACACCAATCATCTTTATAGCTGTCTCCCTTACCACCTCTGTTGTGGCTACCCAGCTATCTGGTAACTCTTCACTGCCACCCAGTGCCTGTCTTAACTCTTCCCTGAACTCCACCTTACAGTTATCCTTTTTCACCTTCTACAATTTGATCCTTGGCACTGCCCTCACTCTCGTCCATTTCTTCTTGATCACCAACATCATCCTAGAGACCACCATCCTATGTTGCCTAACTATGCTTTCTCCTGTCATCACATTGCAGTTCCAATCCCCTTCAGACTGGCCCTCCTGCATAGGATATAATCCACCTGTGTGCATCCTCCTCCACTCTTGTGCATCACCCTATGATCCTCCCTCTTCTTAAAATATGTATTCACCACAGCTATGTCCATCCTTTTTGCAAAATCCACTTCCATCTGACATTCTACATTTCTCTCTTCAGTTAATGCTATACCTACCCATCACCTTCTCATCCTCTCTGTTCCCTTCAGCAACATGCCCACTGAAATACACTCCAATCAACACTCTCTCACCCTTGGGTACACTCCCCACCACTTCATCCAACTCACTCCAAAATGTTTCTTTCTCATCCATCACACACCCAACTTGCGCAGTATATGCACTAACAACATTCATCATCACACCATCCATTTACAGCTTCATACACATCACCCTAGCTGACACTCTTTTCATCTCCAAAACACTCTTGACATACTGTTCCTTCAGGATAAACCCTACCCCATTTCTCCTCCCAGCCACACAGAGCAGACACAGTAGAGCAATTTGAACCCCATTCCAATACACAGCCTTTACTCCCCTTCCATCTGGTCTTTTACATGCATGCTGCAGCACTCCTTGTACGATCTTTACTCTAGCAAATGCTTACTACATTGTAGCAAGCAGTTTACTACAGCCTTATCTATATGGGTTATATCTTGCATAAGATATAACAGTAGGCCAGCTTCCAAAGCTTGAAGGCACCTTCAGCATGTCCAAATCACTCAGTCAGCTCGAGTTCAGCTGACTAAAAGGACAGGTTTGGGCACCAAGCCCTTCACAGTTTTTTTTGCCAACAGAAAGAGGGAGGCTGAGCCCTGAAAGGGTAATGCTAGGAATAACAAAAAAAAATAAAAAATAAAAGTCCACACTCAAGTATAAACAAAAGACCAAAAAACAAGGGGGGAGGAGTGAGTGGCTACTGCAGCAGTGATCATTCAAACATCTACTGTTATGGTAAGTTTACTTGCACAACTGTATTATGTTCATCATATTGATCACTGCTGCAGTAGCTTTAGCTAAATGGATGGATTACCCTAGCTTACTATGCTTGGGAGGTGGCAAGAGAAGAGCACATGAGCCCCTGGAGAATGGTCCTAGCAAAGCCTGATCTAGACCTTGAGAAGGAATCAAGCTTATAGTGCTACAGTGGACCAAGTTATAGCTTCTAGGATACTTCTAGAATTCAACCCTTTCCAAAAAGCAACAGATGAAGCCAAGGCCCTTATACAGTGGCCTTAATACTGTCTGGAATAGTTTTGTTGTGGTGGATATAACAAAAGATAATAGCCTTAGACAACCATTTGCAAATTCTGTTTTGACATAGGTTGTCCCTTCTTTCCTTCACAAGAAATGAACAACTGATCCAAACATCTGAAAGATTTAGTTCTGTCAAGGTAATACTCCAGTTGTCTGTCCATAGCCAAGGTATGGAGTATCCTTTCTCCCTCATTTTTAGGCTCAGGAAAGAAAACCAGAAGAGGGATACTTGGGCTTAATGTAAACTTGGATATCACTTCAGGCATAAAACATGGATTAGTTCTCAATTACACCCTTTCTCTGTGGAAAACGAGATGGGGTGACTCACCATAAGATCTTTCAACTCAGATATCCTTCTTGAAAAGGTTAGGGCAATCAGTAGCCATAGCCCTGGAAGAAGTAGCTGAGTCACACACACTGTAAACAATGTGTAGTTGATTTACAATACAAGTAACTTAATTATTTAAAGCAGATTTTTCATAACAAGAACAAACTGCAAAAAAAAAAAAAAAACATTCCTCATACTTTCGCAATTAATCTGAGCAAACATTAACATATGAGCCTGACAATTAAAAATTCTGAAAATCAAAGTTGCAGAAGCATACACTTGTTTCCCTTACTTATTAATAATCTTCCAATCCTTATCAGGAGGAGTCAGAGTGGAATTAACAATGCTTAGCAGCAGTAGGGTTAACTAAATCTATAGCAGGTATGTCAAGTTTGAGAGGATTGTATAAAACGTAAAAGGCTGAGGACCTTTATACATCCTATTTGCATTTTTAAGGGCAGCTAGCTGACTATCAGGAAAACTGCATGCGGCAACTCATACACCCCCCCAAAACTGACAGAACTGGAGGAATGGGTGAAGTTTCTGGAAATTTCTTCTGTAAATGTTTTCTGAGGAACTGAGAAACCTCAGTGTTCTCCCACTGAAAACGCTGGGACATTCTGAAAACAGTTTCAGAGAAAGAGAAATCCCCAAATGGAGATTCAGAAACTGAGCTCTCCTCTGAGTCTGAATCAGAAATGTGAGGAGAAAACCCTGCATCTGCCCCCTTATTTTTCTGTTCAGATTCAGGAAAAAAGGTGTCCTTCTTTCTTTTACCAGAAACTCCTTTATAAGAAAGATCAATAGCCTGAATTAAATCCTGAGCCAGACCCGGTAAACTACTTTTGTCTAAGGAAATTTGAGGAGGAGTAGATACATGTTTAGTTTTCTGCTTCTTTGTGACAGGAACATGGGTCCAACAGTGCTATAAATATCAGTAGCAACTTCCCCAGGGATGGGCATAACATTCTGACAAAACAGTTATGCTTTCTTTTAAGATTTTAGCAAAACAGTTTCTAAAAGGAGTCTTAAGCCTGAGGCCACCATGCAAACGGATTTCTCCTTCCTGGGATCTTAACTTTGTGCTGGAAAAGTTAACCACATCTCCATTTGAACCTCTGCATCAAACAGATATAAGATCCATTACAAGGAAAACTGTTCTCATTGCTCTGACCTCTGCAGGAAGAGTATCTGCACTCTCATGATGGGTGAACCCTCTTTGGTCTCCCACACAGATAAGGTCTCATTAAGACCAAATTCCCCATTTATGCCCAAGGTTGTTTCAGAGTTTACTTTGAATCTGGCCATCAGTTTCCCAGTGTTCTATATGGACCTTCAGAATGAGGGAGAAAGGATTCTACATAATCTGGACATGCATAGGCAGCACAGGTACTCCCTTGACAGAACCAAGTCCTTTAAAAAAAGTGATCAGCTATTTATTTCTTATATTTGGGCTAAGAAAGGACAACCCATGTCAAAACAGCTATTTCTAGATTGTTGCCCTTGTCTGTTGCCTTTTGTTATGCCCAACATAATAAACCAGATGTTTCTCATACTGATCGCTGCTGCTGCTACAGAAGCCTTAGCTATATCGGTTATATCCTACATAGGACTTAACAGCCAGCTAGCTTTCAAAGCTTCAGGGCACCTTCCATGGGCCCAAACCACTAGTCAGCACAAGCTAAGTCGACTGAAAAGACAGGTGGGCACCAAACCTTTCAGGGCTTTCATGCCAATTGAGACAGGGCAGCTGAGCCCTGAAAGGACATTGCTGGGAAAATAAAAAAATACATGTCTACATCCTAGCTTTAAAAAAACACAAAAAAAACAAGGGGGGGTGGAGCGACTGAGTGGTTACTGCTACAATGATCATTCAAACATCTATTGTTATACTAAGTTTACTTACACAACTGTACTATGTTATTCATATTGACCATTGTTGCAGTAGTCTATGCTATATGGATAGATTACCATACTTACTGGGAGGTGGAAGAAGAAGGGCCCAAGACCCACTGGAGAATGGTTCTAACGAAGTCTGCCCTAGACATGGAGAAGGAATCTAGTTTACAGTACTTTCTAAAATATATGAAGAGAGGAGCAGGTTGCTGCTTCTAGAGTCCAACCCTTTCAAAAAGTCAAAGAAGAAGCCTAAGCCATGGTAGAATGAGTGTTGACCCTTCATGGAATTGTTTTGTTGTGATGTGATTAAAAACAAAATGGCCTCAGACAACCATCTGGAAATAGTTTACTTTGACACAGGTTGTTCTTTCTTATCTTCACAAGAAATGAACAACTGATCAGAAGTTCTGAAATATTTGTTCTGTCAAGATAGTGCCCGAGTTCTCTCTGAACATCCGATTCTAATGTATGAAGTATCATTTCTTCCTCATTTTTTGAGTTCTGGAAAGAAAACAGGGAGATTGATAGACTGGCTTAGAATAAATTTGGATGTCACTTTAGGCATAAAAGAATGATTAGTTCTCAAAGAAACCCTGTCTCTGTGAAAGGTGAGATAAGGGTGATCCATTATAAGAGTGTACAACTCATATACTCTTCTTGCAGAGGTCAGAGCAATCAGCAAAACTGTTTACCATGTTAAAAACCTCAAGTTAGCCAGATAAGCTGATTCAAATGGAGCAAGTGTTAGTTTCTCTAACAGAAAATTAAGACCCCCATGGAAGATCCCCAGCTTTCTTGGAGGCTTCTTATGTAGCACCCCTTTCAAAATACTTTTTACATGATATTGCACTGAAAGAAGGGGATCCTTGGGCACATATACTGAAATGGCTGACAAACGAACCTTGATAGAGGAATAAGACAGGCCATAGTATTGTACATCATTACAATACTGTAAAAAAAAAAGCAGAACATTAGCCCTGAATGGGTGCTGGTTTATTTGCCGGCACTAACTAGGAAACATTTTCCATTTTCTTATACGTATGATTTTCTTGCTTCCATTAGTACCTGCTGCACATCAGCAGAAAATAGGTGCTTAAAATGTATTAAAATCCTATCATCCAGGCAGTCAGTTGTAGTACTTTGGGGTCAGGATGTATCAAACACTTCTGATCTAGTGTGAGTAAATCCACTATATGAGGAAGCTTGTAGTAATCATTCCTGGATAACTCCAAAATAAGGGAGAACACTGTTGCCTGGGCCAGAAGGGAGTCACCACCGTGACCTTTGGAGAATCCTTCTGAATTTTCAGCAGTACCCTGGAAATTAGTGGAAAGGGTAGAAAATCATATATGAACATTCCTGTCCAAAGAAAATAAGACATCTGTCTTCTTGCACGGATTTATGGAACAGAATTTTGCCAGTTGATTGTTTAGGGGACAAAAATGTCTGCTTGAGAAATTCTACACAGATTGATCAAATCTTGGAAGACCCCTGATTCAATTTCCTTGGAACAGAATTTTGCCAGTTGATTGTTTAGGGGACAAAAATGTCTGCTTGAGAAATTCTACACAGATTGATCAAATCTTGGAAGACCCCTGATTCAATTTCCATTTGTGAGGGTCTGCCCTTGCTCTGCTCAGCTTGTCTACTACATAGTTTTGCTCCAACGAAAAGTAAGATGCCTGTAGAGTGAGACTGTGCAGAAAAGCTATATCCCTTGCTAACATGGCAAGCCTGTAGAGGGAGTAAGATCATAGTTCATAGGTTCAAAGGACATTACTAGACTAACATCCTGAGAGCCTTTACAAGCCTAGTCAACATAAATTGATTTACCCAGTATATGTTCCCTAGGAGAAGTAGGAAGCCTTGGGTTTGTGCCTATCACTTGGGTATTTTTACAGATTTTATATATTTCCCCTGTCCATAAGGGACATAGACACCACCCTGGGTGTGAATTTACAGTTCCCCAACCATTGATCTAGATTGGCCTTGGAAAGGGCAAGGAATGGACTCTGCTTTATCCAAATAGGAAGCCTATTCCAAAGAAGTGGTAATCTTTGGGACATGTATCTGTCTCTCCAGCATGTTCTGTTTGATACACTGACTAACTGCAGATCCCTGGAATGGGTGACCTTCATGCTGTTTGTCTTATAGATATGCAACAGCTCCATCAGGACTGGATTTGTGAGCACCTTGTAGGCCAGAAATAGGATACACCTTAATAGTCGATAGGAGACAGAGTAAAGGGAAAGGTCTTTTAATCTATCTGCATAGGACATGTTGTTTACACCCAGTATTTTCTTTGCAAG
Organism: Protopterus annectens; assembly: GCF_019279795.1. Lineage (NCBI taxonomy): Eukaryota > Metazoa > Chordata > Ceratodontiformes > Protopteridae > Protopterus > Protopterus annectens. Next base: position 226,603,640 of record NC_056740.1, read on the forward strand.
GAACCCCTGAGGTTGTTCCAGCTGTTGAAGGTGTCTAGTCATGTAGATTCCAAATGGCACATTGTACTCAATTATTGGTAAAATGAGGGCTGTGTACAATGGGGCTATAATCTCCCTGGAGCTGGATGCCATACCTTAGTTATAAGTTGTGCCACATAGAATTTGTTAATGTTGTAGTTAGCAAGGGTATTTGTTTTCCCAAAGGGTATAATAATGCATTTTTTCACTTTTAGTTTCAGACCATGGTTCTAACACCAATGCTTTGTCTAGTTTAGACCTTCCTGAAGGATATCTACATAACTGGGGATTCAACAATTCCTCCCAGCTTGCAGTTACCTGCAAAGTTTGTTATCCATTGGCCTTCCACATTGGCCTTGGTGTCTGCAAAGTAAATTCTGAACAGCAGTGGTCCCAGCACTGAGCACTGTGGCATATGTCTAGTAACTGACCTCTTGCTGGTACTTGAATCACCCACTTTGACCACGTGTCCTGTCCTTGAGCCAACTGGCTATCCATCTGGTGACATAGGGATTTATGCCCAGTTCTGTGAGTTTATTTATAATACCTGAGTGGGGTATGTATTGTGTGAAATGCCTTGGCCAGATTAAGATAGGCAGTATGTACTGTTGTACCCTTGTCCATGACCTTCTGAAAGGAGTTCACCAGGTTTGGAAGGCATGACCTACCCTTAATAAAGTCAAATTGGGTCTGGTCCAGGGTTTGGAGATTTCCTATGTCTTTGTTAATCAGGTCCATGATTATTCTTTCCATTGCTTTACAAACAAGACTAGTCAAGCTTACAGGTCTGTAATTTCCTGGGTCAGTTGACAGCCCGCTGTTATGCAGGAGTATGACCATAGCTGTTTTCCATTCTGTTGGAGCCAAGTCAGTCCACAGGCTATAGCTAAATAACAATTTTATTGGGCCTGACAGTTCAGTATTCAAATTAACAGGCAACCTGCGATATTGTTGAGCTCTGTTGATGCCATGTTTTCAGCTTTGAAGAGTGCTGTGGCTACCTGTTCTTTAGTGGCAATTGGTGGAGGAGTAGTGGAGGCTATTTCTTGGGGAAGAACCGGAGGTGATTGGGGAGTGAAGTCTGAGCAAAATTTATCAGCCACATGTTGCTGGTCTAGTCAGGATGAAGTAGATGAACATTGTGGGTTCTGTTCAAACAGCTTTATTATGTACAAACACATCAGAAATGAGGCTAAGTAACTTTAACTTATAAACAAGCTAACTATTATACACATACATGTTCACACACTGGCTGCACTTCTCAAAATGGCACTGAAGCTAGCACGTGCTTGCTATTTATATGCATGTGCTGTCCTTGGAAATGCTTCTTAAAGGTACAACACAGCTCAGTATTCTACATCCTCTCTCTTTGAGAAATGAGTCATGCATTACTGACGACATTGATTGACATGCAATTGATACAGATGATTCTTTGTCATGCAATTATACAGAACTAGATACACATATATAATTACGTCCAGGTTGCTGTGTATTTCACACTAGGTCTGGAAATACTTCCAAATCGTGTGACACAGAAATCAGAATTAAGTCTAGCAACTAGGATTGTTTCTGCTGAATGTTCAGCTTTAGGAACATCATCAGAAATGGAAGTAGGAGTCATGCCACGTTCTGCAACAGGAACATTGCTCTGAGATCTAGAGTCTGTATCATAGGAACAATGCTGCAATATCAGTTCTGATACAGGAAGAAGGCTTGATTTCCTCCCCTGCTCTTGTCGAATGGGGAAGCTAGGTGATTTAGAAAATAGAACAGAGAATAGTAAACTACGTTGGATTTTGAAGCTTAGGGCTGATACGGGCTATGGATTAAATGAAGTAGTCTCTGTCAAACCTGTTCTAAAACAAAGGGGACTTCTGAAGTAGTTACTTTAACCTTATTAAGTCATTTTAAAAAAGGTTATCTTGTGTGTTGCTTATTGAGGTTTCTGCATGTTTTAGAAAATTGTGCATGTGTCTTTAAGATTTGTTGTGTACTTTTAATGCTGTAATAGCACTTTCTGTGTGCTTAATGTGAACATATTTGCTTTTCAACAGAAATCTGCTTTTAACTGTGAGTCTAAGTTTTTTAATGGTTGAGCTGGATGAATGTAATATACATATTTATATAGTGTCTTTTTTGTACGTATGGTCTGAGGAAGCCACCAGTTCAGTGAAGAAAGCGCTTACCTGTTTTCTAGGAATAAAAGTTCTGTTTAAGTTTTATGCCTGCTGTGCTTCATTATACCGCTTTCATGTTTTGTTTAATTTTACTTGTAGTATCTGTTAGTGGTTTTATGTTTACCCACCTGGTAATTTATTTTGTTTCCTTATAAATTTCTGAAACAACTGACTGATAAATTGGGTACCATTGTCAGAGATAAGCTTCTGTGGACTTCCATGGACTGAGAAATGACATTTCAACTTGGTAATAACAGTAGTGGATGTTAGGCTAGGTAGTAAATTGATCTCAAACCAGTTCGAATAAGAGTCTACCAATAGTAAGTAATGCTGATTGTTCCACTCAAATATGACAGTGGCTACTGTTGATCAAGGTAGTTCAGGAATGTGACTTAGCTCAAGTGACTCTTTTTGCAAATGCGGTTTAGTAATATTGCACACTCAACAAGAAGAAAGTACTTTATCAATGCCTTTTGCTAGAGAAGTCCAAAACACTAGTCCTTTCACCCTTCTTTTGGTAGCTTTGGAACCTGGGTGACCACGATGCAAAATCTGGATATATTCTTGTTGTAAGGAAGGAGGAACAACAATTTTAGGACCTTTGAAAATAATGCCATCTTGCATCAACATCTCATCTCTGAAAGGAAAACAAGTTTGCACTTCAGGTGGTACACTAGATTGCTTTGATGGCCATCCATCATTAATGTAGTAGTTGAGCTTCTGTAAAATTGGATCAGTCTTTGTATGATCTCTCAGCTCATCAAGTCTTGTGGTAGAAAAATTACGCACTTCCATGATATTGAAGTCAAAATTCTGTGCATCAAGCTGTTCTGTTGTATTTCTGGGTGTTCTGGATAACATATCAGCCAGATAAAGAAGTTTGCCTTTTGTATAGACCATTTTGAAATTGTACATCTGCAATTTGAGCATCATTCTTTGTAATCTCGTGGGAGATGAATGCATAGGTTTCTTTAAAATAGTAACTAGAGGTTGATGATCAGTTTTAATCTGAATATCTCGACTATAGATATAACCATGAAACTTGGAACATGCAAATACTATTACCAGAAGTTCTTTCTTGATTTCAACATATTGCATTTCAGTTTGAGTAAGTGTTCTAGATGCATAGGCTACTGGTTTGCCTTCTTAAAGAATACCTGTGCCAAGACCAAATTTTGAAGCTTCGCAGGAAAAAGTTACTGGTTTATTGACATCATAACATTTTAATGTAGGTGGGGTGGCAATGTTCTGCTTAAGGTTTTCAAATGCTTTCTGGTGCTATTCCAATCAAGACCATGTAACATTCATACATGTTAGCTCTCTCAAAGGTGCTGTCAGCTCACTGAAGTCTGGTATAAACTTGCCTAAATAGTTGACCATACCAATAAAACATGATAGAGCTTGAACATTATCTGGTGCTGACACCTCAAGAATGGCTGCTTGCTTGGACAGGTCTGGTCTCAAGTCAATGCTAGTAAACAAATGACCTACATATTTTACTTCTGGTAGTTTGAATTTGCACTTTAGATGATTGAGCTTTAAATTCACTTCATGTTCTCTGTCTAGAACTCTGTTAAGATTCCTGTCATGCTCTGCTTCACCATTACCTCTGACCAATAAATCATCTACTGTTATGGCACAAAGATAACCCAAAAAAATGTGCTCCATTGCATGTTGAAAGACATCACTTGCAGATTTCAATACAAATGGTATCCTGAGGAATCTATATCTTCCAAATGGGGTATTGAATGTAGTCAGTAATGAAGATTTACGACCAAGGATCACTTGCCAAAATTACCATTTTGCATCCAAAACTGAAAAAAAAAAACCAGTGGCGGCGACCTTTTCGACTGTGTGCCCAGGATGATGCAGTCTCTTTAATGCTTTGTTCAAATGTCTTGTTTCAATGCATATTCTGATTTCATCGGAGCCTTTTTTGTGAATGGCTACCATGGACAACACACATTCATTGGGTTCTGTAACTGGATAAATTACAGCTTGCTGCACCATTTTATCCAGCTGAGCTTTGACTTTATCCTGCAAAGCTATCAGAACTTTTCCTGCTGGTCTGACTACTGGATTGACCTCTGGGTCTTACTTCATAGAACACTCAACTGGAAGCTTGCCCAACTTGTTATCGAAAACATTAGCATACTCTGAAAAAATAGTGTTAATGAAGCTGGAACTGGGACATGTGCTTATTTGACGAACTTCTTTGGTAAAAGAAAACAGATTAATTCTCAAACTGTCTTTGAGATCCAATAATGACTGCACAGGTTTTCGAACTACATAGAAAAATAAGCTATAACAGTTCTTGGCCACATAACATGAAAGCACTTTGGTTTGAATTTCTTCACCTCCACAAGCAACAAGCTTTATACAACTGGCCACATTTAGTTGTTCACCAGCTCTCACCTTAACAAATGTGTCTGCTGACATAACATTACAATTTGAACCAGCGTCTACTTTCAGCTCTGTGGATTTACCATTGATATGGACAGTACAAAATACTTCATTCTTTGCCAATAAATCTACTGCTAGTATCTTTTTGCCAATTCCTGATCCACCATCCACAGAGAAAGTAGACTGCAACCCTACTTGATCGATTTGCTTTTTGAAATGACCCTTCATTATAACAGTGTGAGGCTTATTTGATTTGCAAAACTTTTGAAAATGGTTCCATTTTTTACACTTGTGGCATTGCTGAACAAATGCAAAGCACTTTTCTGTTTTACACTCATAGTTGGTACTACAATTGCGACAGTGGACAATAAAGCTTTATTTGAGTTTTGTTGCTTCACCCTTGTACAGCACTGAGCATGCTCTCTTTACTGAACTAGTTTTGGAACTTGCTAGAAGACTATGGGACCTCCCAGGAAAACCCACAGGGGCAGCAGCTGCCATGTGCTTAGGCCTGCTTTTGCTAGTCACATGTTGCATGCTGTCTACATTTGCTCTGGAGCCTGCTGAAACCACGGCCTTTTACTTGCAAGCATATTTGTGACCCTTTCTGCAACTTCATGGATTTGACAAATTTCAATAGCATTACTCAGTGTTAAATCACTGTCATGAAGTAAAATCTTTCTCACTGCAGCACTATTAATACCACACACAAGCCTGTCCTTTAGTAACTCATCTTTTAAGTCGCCAAACTTTCATCTTTTAGCTTTGTTTCTCAGGTCAGTAATATAAGCTGCAAAAGTTTCTCCTTGCTTTTGGTCTCTTATGTAAAACAAATACCTCTCTAATGTAACATTAGTCTGAGGGTTGTACATTTCTCTAAATTTCTGCTTCAAGCACTCGGGGTCTTCCCTTGATTCAGCCTGTACAACAATATGATGATTATCCCCTTCACCTTCATATACTGCTGGTGCATATACAAATGAACACTCTCTTTCAATGGCCTTTAACCCCACTAGGTTTAGCAAAATTAATGCTCTGGTGCATGCATCTTTGTCAGACTAAGCTGCTTGTATGAATATATCGTACTCTTGCTCAAATATTCTCCAGTTCTCTGCAATATTCTGATCAAATACAAGTGGACCTGGTCTATGAAATGCCTCCTCCATATTAACATATACCAGTGAAGGCTTTTGCAAGTATGCATGAACACACACACTTATACATATGCCAGAAATTTATGCCAGTACTTGTAACTATGCCCAATAGCACAACAAGCCTCAAAATAACTGAACTTTGCAAAATAAGTTTCCGGGCACTATAATAGTCTTGAAATCACTGTACTGTAAAAAAGTCACTTCTCATCAGTCTAAGAAACATTTCAAATAACTGCACTGTGCAAATAAACTGGGAAGAAGAAGCTCAGCGTAAGAAACACTTTGAAGTAACTGCACTTTGTGAGCAAACTAAACATAGCACAATGAAATTTCCCCCAAATGGCTGTACTTTGCTAAATAACTCTGAACAGTTCAAGAAACACTCTGTAATAGCAATTCTCTGTGAATAAACACACCCAGCACAAGACATTTTTTGAAATGGCTGTATATTGACTGCACTTTACAATATAGTTGCAATTTGCACTCAATAAATCTTTTGGAATAAATGCACAGTAATAAACATTCACTGTAAGCCCTTTTACACACTTTAGATACTTTGAATAACTCTAGTAATACCTTGAATAGCTTTAACCAATGTAAAATAGTAGTTATGCCAAAACATCGTAATTTGCCAAAAACATGCAGATTCCTTGCTTTATTTATACTTAATGTGCCCTTTTGCTCTTATTTATATTCGTTTTGCACATTTAATCTGTTTTCATGGCCATTATACTTTCTTGTTCTCGTTTTAACTCTAAACATGCTCATTTTACTTTAAAATGCTCGTTTTGCAATTCTGAGGTGATTCTGAACCACTTATGTGGCTTCTGATAATCGTTTTATCAGATATCTTAATTTTGAACATTCCGTTTTATTAATAAATTTTTAAGCCTTTCATTTGCTTAATAAAGGTTTCTGGTTTTCTGGTGCTGTTCCAATCAAGACCATGTAACATTCATACATGTTAGCTCTCTCAAAGGTGCTGTCAGCTCACTGAAGTCTGGTATAAACTTGCCTAAATAGTTGACCATACCAATAAAACATGATAGAGCTTGAACATTATCTGGTGCTGACACCTCAAGAATGGCTGCTTTCTTGGACAGGTCTGGTCTCAAGTCAATGCTAGTAAACAAATGACCTACATATGTTACTTCTGGTAGTTTGAATTTGCACTTTAGATGATTGAGCTTTAAATTCACTTCATGTTCTCTGTCTAGAACTCTGTTAAGATTCCTGTCATGCTCTGCTTCACCATTGCCTCTGACCAATAAATCATCTACTGTTATGGCACAAAGATAACCCAAAAAAATGTGCTCCATTGCATGTTGAAAGACATCACTTGCAGATTTCAATACAAATGGTATCCTGAGGAATCTATATCTTCCAAATGGGGTATTGAATGTAGTCAGTAATGAAGATTTACGACCAAGGATCACTTGCCAAAATTACCATTTTGCATCCAAAACTGAAAAAAAAAAAACAGTGGCGGCGACCTTTTCGACTGTGTGCCCAGGATGATGCAGTCTCTTTAATGCTTTGTTCAAATGTCTTGTTTCAATGCATATTCTGATTTCATCGGAGCCTTTTTTGTGAATGGCTACCATGGACAACACACATTCATTGGGTTCTGTAACTGGATAAATTACAGCTTGCTGCACCATTTTATCCAGCTGAGCTTTGACTTTATTCTGCAAAGCTATCAGAACTTTTCCTGCTGGTCTGACTACTGGATTGACCTCTGGGTCTTACTTCATAGAACACTCAACTGGAAGTTTGCCCAACTTGTTATCGAAAACATTAGCATACTCTGAAAAAATAGTGTTAATGAAGCTGGAACTGGGACATGTGCTTATTTGTGAACTTCTTTGGTAAAGAAAACAGATTAATTCTCAAACTGTCTTTGAGATCCAATAATGACTGCACAGGTTTTGAACTACATAGAAAAATAAGCTATAACAGTTCTTGGCCACATAACATGAAAGCACTTTGGTTTGAATTTCTTCACCTCCACAAGCAACAAGCTTTATACAACTGGCCACATTTAGTTGTTCACCAGCTCTCACCTTAACAAATGTGTCTGCTGACATAACATTACAATTTGAACCAGCGTCTACTTTCAGCTCTGTGGATTTACCATTGATATGGACAGTACAAAATACTTCATTCTTTGCCAATAAATCTACTGCTAGTATCTTTTTGCCAATTACTGATCCACCATCCACAGAGAAAGTAGACTGCAACCCTACTTGATCGATTTGCTTTTTGAAATGACCCTTCATTATAACAGTGTGAGGCTTATTTGATTTGCAAAACTTTTGAAAATGGTTCCATTTTTTACACTTGTGGCATTGCTGAACAAATGCTAAGCACTTTTCTGTTTTACACTCATAGTTGGTACTACAATTGCGACAGTGGACAATAAAGCTTTATTTGAGTTTTGTTGCTTCACCCTTGTACAGCACTGAGCATGCTCTCTTTACTGAACTAGTTTTGGAACTTGCTAGAAGACTATGGGACCTCCCAGGAAAACCCACAGGGGCAGCAGCTGCCATGTGCTTAGGCCTGCTTTTGCTAGTCACATGTTGCATGCTGTCTACATTTGCTCTGGAGCCTGCTGAAACCACGGCCTTTTACTTGCAAGCATATTTGTGACCCTTTCTGCAACTTCATGGATTTGACAAATTTCAATAGCATTACTCAGTGTTAAATCACTGTCATGAAGTAAAATCTTTCTCACTGCAGCACTATTAATACCACACACAAGCCTGTCCTTTAGTAACTCATCTTTTAAGTCGCCAAACTTTCACCTTTTAGCTTTGTTTCTCAGGTCAGTAATATAAGCTGCAAAAGTTTCTCCTTGCTTTTGGTCTCTTATGTAAAACAAATACCTCTCTAATGTAACATTAGTCTGAGGGTTGCACATTTCTCTAAATTTCTGCTTCAAGCACTCGGGGTCTTCCCTTGATTCAGCCTGTACAACAATATGATGATTATCCCTTCACCTTCATATACTGCTGGTGCATATACAAATGAACACTCTCTTTCAATGGCCTTTAACCCCACTAGGTTTAGCAAAATTAATGCTCTGGTGCATGCATCTTTGTCAGACTAAGCTGCTTGTATGAATATATCGTACTCTTGCTCAAATATTCTCCAGTTCTCTGCAATATTCTGATCAAATACAAGTGGACCTGGTCTATGAAATGCCTCCTCCATATTAACATATACCAGTGAAGGCTTTTGCAAGTATGCATGAACACACACACTTATACATATGCCAGAAATTTATGCCAGTACTTGTAACTATGCCCAATAGCACAACAAGCCTCAAAATAACTGAACTTTGCAAAATAAGTTTCCGGGCACTATAATAGTCTTGAAATCACTGTACTGTAAAAAAGTCACTTCTCATCAGTCTAAGAAACATTTCAAATAACTGCACTGTGCAAATAAACTGGGAAGAAGAAGCTCAGCGTAAGAAACACTTTGAAGTAACTGCACTTTGTGAGCAAACTAAACATAGCACAATGAAATTTCCCCCAAATGGCTGTACTTTGCTAAATAACTCTGAACAGTTCAAGAAACACTCTGTAATAGCAATTCTCTGTGAATAAACACACCCAGCACAAGACATTTTTTGAAATGGCTGTATATTGACTGCACTTTACAATATAGTTGCAATTTGCACTCAATAAATCTTTTGGAATAAATGCACAGTAATAAACATTCACTGTAAGCCGTTTTACACACTTTAGATACTTTGAATAACTCTAGTTATACCTTGAATAGCTTTAACCAATGTAAAATAGTAGTTATGCCAAAACATCGTAATTTGACAAAAAAAATGCAGATTCCTTGCTTTATTTATACTTAATGTGCCCTTTTTGCTCTTATTTATATTCGTTTTGCACATTTAATCTGTTTTCATGGCCATTATACTTTCTTGTTCTCGTTTTAACTCTAAACATGCTCATTTTACTTTAAAAATGCTCGTTTTGCAATTCTGAGGTGATTCTGAACCACTTATGTGGCTTCTGATAATCGTTTTATCAGATATCTTAATTTTGAACATTCCGTTTTATTAATAAATTTTTTAAGCCTTTCATTTGCTTAATAAAGGTTTCTGGTTTTCTGGTGCTGTTCCAATCAAGACCATGTAACATTCATACATGTTAGCTCTCTCAAAGGTGCTGTCAGCTCACTGAAGTCTGGTATAAACTTGCCTAAATAGTTGACCATACCAATAAAACATGATAGAGCTTGAACATTATCTGGTGCTGACACCTCAAGAATGGCTGCTTGCTTGGACAGGTCTGGTCTCAAGTCAATGCTAGTAAACAAATGACCTACATATTTTACTTCTGGTAGTTTGAATTTGCACTTTAGATGATTGAGCTTTAAATTCACTTCATGTTCTCTGTCTAGAACTCTGTTAAGATTCCTGTCATGCTCTGCTTCACCATTGCCTCTGACCAATAAATCATCTACTGTTATGGCACAAAGATAACCCAAAAAATTGTGCTCCATTGCATGTTGAAAGACATCACTTGCAGATTTCAATACAAATGGTATCCTGAGGAATCTATATCTTCCAAATGGGGTATTGAATGTAGTCAGTAATGAAGATTTACGACCAAGGATCACTTGCCAAAATTACCATTTTGCATCCAAAACTGAAAAAAAAAACAGTGGCGGCGACCTTTTCGACTGTGTGCCCAGGATGATGCAGTCTCTTTAATGCTTTGTTCAAATGTCTTGTTTCAATGCATATTCTGATTTCATCGGAGCCTTTTTTGTGAATGGCTACCATGGACAACACACATTCATTGGGTTCTGTAACTGGATAAATTACAGCTTGCTGCACCATTTTATCCAGCTGAGCTTTGACTTTATTCTGCAAAGCTATCAGAACTTTTCCTGCTGGTCTGACTACTGGATTGACCTCTGGGTCTTACTTCATAGAACACTCAACTGGAAGTTTGCCCAACTTGTTATCGAAAACATTAGCATACTCTGAAAAAATAGTGTTAATGAAGCTGGAACTGGGACATGTGCTTATTTGTCGAACTTCTTTGGTAAAAGAAAACAGATTAATTCTCAAACTGTCTTTGAGATCCAATAATGACTGCACAGGTTTTCGAACTACATAGAAAAATAAGCTATAACAGTTCTTGGCCACATAACATGAAAGCACTTTGGTTTGAATTTCTTCACCTCCACAAGCAACAAGCTTTATACAACTGGCCACATTTAGTTGTTCACCAGCTCTCACCTTAACAAATGTGTCTGCTGACATAACATTACAATTTGAACCAGCGTCTACTTTCAGCTCTGTGGATTTACCATTGATATGGACAGTACAAAATACTTCATTCTTTGCCAATAAATCTACTGCTAGTATCTTTTTGCCAATTACTGATCCACCATCCACAGAGAAAGTAGACTGCAACCCTACTTGATCGATTTGCTTTTTGAAATGACCCTTCATTATAACAGTGTGAGGCTTATTTGATTTGCAAAACTTTTGAAAATGGTTCCATTTTTTACACTTGTGGCATTGCTGAACAAATGCTAAGCACTTTTCTGTTTTACACTCATAGTTGGTACTACAATTGCGACAGTGGACAATAAAGCTTTATTTGAGTTTTGTTGCTTCACCCTTGTACAGCACTGAGCATGCTCTCTTTACTGAACTAGTTTTGGAACTTGCTAGACGACTATGGGACCTCCCAGGAAAACCCACAGGGGCAGCAGCTGCCATGTGCTTAAGCCTGCTTTTGCTAGTCACATGTTGCATGCGGTCTACATTTGCTCTGGAGCCTGCTGAAACCACGGCCTTTTACTTGCAAGCATATTTGTGACCCTTTCTGCAACTTCATGGATTTGACAAATTTCAATAGCATTACTCAGTGTTAAATCACTGTCATGAAGTAAAATCTTTCTCACTGCAGCACTATTAATACCACACACAAGCCTGTCCTTTAGTAACTCATCTTTTAAGTCGCCAAACTTTCACCTTTTAGCTTTGTTTCTCAGGTCAGTAATATAAGCTGCAAAAGTTTCTCCTTGCTTTTGGTCTCTTATGTAAAACAAATACCTCTCTAATGTAACATTAGTCTGAGGGTTGTACATTTCTCTAAATTTCTGCTTCAAGCACTCGGGGTCTTCCCTTGATTCAGCCTGTACAACAATATGATGATTATCCCTTCACCTTCATATACTGCTGGTGCATATACAAATGAACACTCTCTTTCAATGGCCTTTAACCCCACTAGGTTTAGCAAAATTAATGCTCTGGTGCATGCATCTTTGTCAGACTAAGCTGCTTGTATGAATATATTGTACTCTTGCTCAAATATTCTCCAGTTCTCTGCAATATTCTGATCAAATACAAGTGGACCTGGTCTATGAAATGCCTCCTCCATATTAACATATACCAGTGAAGGCTTTTGCAAGTATGCATGAACACACACACTTATACATATGCCAGAAATTTATGCCAGTACTTGTAACTATGCCCAATAGCACAACAAGCCTCAAAATAACTGAACTTTGCAAAATAAGTTTCCGGGCACTATAATAGTCTTGAAATCACTGTACTGTAAAAAAGTCACTTCTCATCAGTCTAAGAAACATTTCAAATAACTGCACTGTACAAATAAACTGGGAAGAAGAAGCTCAGCGTAAGAAACACTTTGAAGTAACTGCACTTTGTGAGCAAACTAAACATAGCACAATGAAATTTCCCCCAAATGGCTGTACTTTGCTAAATAACTCTGAACAGTTCAAGAAACACTCTGTAATAGCAATTCTCTGTGAATAAACACACCCAGCACAAGACATTTTTGAAATGGCTGTATATTGACTGCACTTTACAATATAGTTGCAATTTGCACTCAATAAATCTTTTGGAATAAATGCACAGTAATAAACATTCACTGTAAGCCCTTTTACACACTTTAGATACTTTGAATAACTCTAGTTATACCTTGAATAGCTTTAACCAATGTAAAATAGTAGTTATGCCAAAACATCGTAATTTGACAAAACGACATGCAGATTCTTTGCTTTATTTACACTTAATGTGCCCTTTTGCTCTTATTTATATTCGTTTTGCACATTTAATCTGTTTTCATGGCCATTATACTTTCTTGTTCTCGTTTTAACTCTAAACATGCTCATTTTACTTTAAAAATGCTCGTTTTGCAATTCTGAGGTGATTCTGAACCACTTATGTGGCTTCTGATAATCGTTTTATCAGATATCTTAATTTTGAACATTCCGTTTTATTAATAAATTTTTTAAGCCTTTCATTTGCTTAATAAAGGTTTCTGGTTTTCTGGTGCTGTTCCAATCAAGACCATGTAACATTCATACATGTTAGCTCTCTCAAAGGTGCTGTCAGCTCACTGAAGTCTGGTATAAACTTGCCTAAATAGTTGACCATACCAATAAAACATGATAGAGCTTGAACATTATCTGGTGATGACACCTCAAGAATGGCTGCTTTCTTGGACAGGTCTGGTCTCAAGTCAATGCTAGTAAACAAATGACCTACATATGTTACTTCTGGTAGTTTGAATTTGCACTTTAGATGATTGAGCTTTAAATTCACTTCATGTTCTCTGTCTAGAACTCTGTTAAGATTCCTGTCATGCTCTGCTTCACCATTGCCTCTGACCAATAAATCATCTACTGTTATGGCACAAAGATAACCCAAAAATGTGCTCCATTGCATGTTGAAAGACATCACTTGCAGATTTCAATACAAATGGTATCCTGAGGAATCTATATCTTCCAAATGGGGTATTGAATGTAGTCAGTAATGAAGATTTACGACCAAGGATCACTTGCCAAAATTACCATTTTGCATCCAAAACTGAAAAAAAAAAACAGTGGCGGCGACCTTTTCGACTGTGTGCCCAGGATGATGCAGTCTCTTTAATGCTTTGTTCAAATGTCTTGTTTCAATGCATATTCTGATTTCATCGGAGCCTTTTTTGTGAATGGCTACCATGGACAACACACATTCATTGGGTTCTGTAACTGGATAAATTACAGCTTGCTGCACCATTTTATCCAGCTGAGCTTTGACTTTATTCTGCAAAGCTATCAGAACTTTTCCTGCTGGTCTGACTACTGGATTGACCTCTGGGTCTTACTTCATAGAACACTCAACTGGAAGTTTGCCCAACTTGTTATCGAAAACATTAGCATACTCTGAAAAATAGTGTTAATGAAGCTGGAACTGGGACATGTGCTTATTTGACTGAACTTCTTTGGTAAAGAAAACAGATTAATTCTCAAACTGTCTTTGAGATCCAATAATGACTGCACAGGTTTTGAACTACATAGAAAAATAAGCTATAACAGTTCTTGGCCACATAACATGAAAGCACTTTGGTTTGAATTTCTTCACCTCCACAAGCAACAAGCTTTATACAACTGGCCACATTTAGTTGTTCACCAGCTCTCACCTTAACAAATGTGTCTGCTGACATAACATTACAATTTGAACCAGCGTCTACTTTCAGCTCTGTGGATTTACCATTGATATGGACAGTACAAAATACTTCATTCTTTGCCAATAAATCTACTGCTAGTATCTTTTGCCAATTACTGATCCACCATCCACAGAGAAAGTAGACTGCAACCCTACTTGATCGATTTGCTTTTTGAAATGACCCTTCATTATAACAGTGTGAGGCTTATTTGATTTGCAAAACTTTTGAAAATGGTTCCATTTTTTACACTTGTGGCATTGCTGAACAAATGCTAAGCACTTTTCTGTTTTACACTCATAGTTGGTACTACAATTGCGACAGTGGACAATAAAGCTTTATTTGAGTTTTGTTGCTTCACCCTTGTACAGCACTGAGCATGCTCTCTTTACTGAACTAGTTTTGGAACTTGCTAGAAGACTATGGGACCTCCCAGGAAAACCCACAGGGGCAGCAGCTGCCATGTGCTTAGGCCTGCTTTTGCTAGTCACATGTTGCATGCTGTCTACATTTGCTCTGGAGCCTGCTGAAACCACGGCCTTTTACTTGCAAGCATATTTGTGACCCTTTCTGCAACTTCATGGATTTGACAAATTTCAATAGCATTACTCAGTGTTAAATCACTGTCATGAAGTAAAATCTTTCTCACTGCAGCACTATTAATACCACACACAAGCCTGTCCTTTAGTAACTCATCTTTTAAGTCGCCAAACTTTCACCTTTTAGCTTTGTTTCTCAGGTCAGTAATATAAGCTGCAAAAGTTTCTCCTTGCTTTTGGTCTCTTATGTAAAACAAATACCTCTCTAATGTAACATTAGTCTGAGGGTTGCACATTTCTCTAAATTTCTGCTTCAAGCACTCGGGGTCTTCCCTTGATTCAGCCTGTACAACAATATGATGATTATCCCCTTCACCTTCATATACTGCTGGTGCATATACAAATGAACACTCTCTTTCAATGGCCTTTAACCCCACTAGGTTTAGCAAAATTAATGCTCTGGTGCATGCATCTTTGTCAGACTAAGCTGCTTGTATGAATATATCGTACTCTTGCTCAAATATTCTCCAGTTCTCTGCAATATTCTGATCAAATACAAGTGGACCTGGTCTATGAAATGCCTCCTCCATATTAACATATACCAGTGAAGGCTTTTGCAAGTATGCATGAACACACACACTTATACATATGCCAGAAATTTATGCCAGTACTTGTAACTATGCCCAATAGCACAACAAGCCTCAAAATAACTGAACTTTGCAAAATAAGTTTCCGGGCACTATAATAGTCTTGAAATCACTGTACTGTAAAAAAGTCACTTCTCATCAGTCTAAGAAACATTTCAAATAACTGCACTGTGCAAATAAACTGGGAAGAAGAAGCTCAGCGTAAGAAACACTTTGAAGTAACTGCACTTTGTGAGCAAACTAAACATAGCACAATGAAATTTCCCCCAAATGGCTGTACTTTGCTAAATAACTCTGAACAGTTCAAGAAACACTCTGTAATAGCAATTCTCTGTGAATAAACACACCCAGCACAAGACATTTTTGAAATGGCTGTATATTGACTGCACTTTACAATATAGTTGCAATTTGCACTCAATAAATCTTTTGGAATAAATGCACAGTAATAAACATTCACTGTAAGCCCTTTTACACACTTTAGATACTTTGAATAACTCTAGTTATACCTTGAATAGCTTTAACCAATGTAAAATAGTAGTTATGCCAAAACATCGTAATTTGACAAAAAAAATGCAGATTCCTTGCTTTATTTATACTTAATGTGCCCTTTTTGCTCTTATTTATATTCGTTTTGCACATTTAATCTGTTTTCATGGCCATTATACTTTCTTGTTCTCGTTTTAACTCTAAACATGCTCATTTTACTTTAAAATGCTCGTTTTGCAATTCTGAGGTGATTCTGAACCACTTATGTGGCTTCTGATAATCGTTTTATCAGATATCTTAATTTTGAACATTCCGTTTTATTAATAAATTTTTTAAGCCTTTCATTTGCTTAATAAAGGTTTCTGGTTTTCTGGTGCTGTTCCAATCAAGACCATGTAACATTCATACATGTTAGCTCTCTCAAAGGTGCTGTCAGCTCACTGAAGTCTGGTATAAACTTGCCTAAATAGTTGACCATACCAATAAAACATGATAGAGCTTGAACATTATCTGGTGCTGACACCTCAAGAATGGCTGCTTTCTTGGACAGGTCTGGTCTCAAGTCAATGCTAGTAAACAAATGACCTACATATGTTACTTCTGGTAGTTTGAATTTGCACTTTAGATGATTGAGCTTTAAATTCACTTCATGTTCTCTGTCTAGAACTCTGTTAAGATTCCTGTCATGCTCTGCTTCACCATTGCCTCTGACCAATAAATCATCTACTGTTATGGCACAAAGATAACCCAAAAATGTGCTCCATTGCATGTTGAAAGACATCACTTGCAGATTTCAATACAAATGGTATCCTGAGGAATCTATATCTTCCAAATGGGGTATTGAATGTAGTCAGTAATGAAGATTTACGACCAAGGATCACTTGCCAAAATTACCATTTTGCATCCAAAACTGAAAAAAAACAGTGGCGGCGACCTTTTCGACTGTGTGCCCAGGATGATGCAGTCTCTTTAATGCTTTGTTCAAATGTCTTGTTTCAATGCATATTCTGATTTCATCGAGCCTTTTTTGTGAATGGCTACCATGGACAACACACATTCATTGGGTTCTGTAACTGGATAAATTACAGCTTGCTGCACCATTTTATCCAGCTGAGCTTTGACTTTATTCTGCAAAGCTATCAGAACTTTTCCTGCTGGTCTGACTACTGGATTGACCTCTGGGTCTTACTTCATAGAACACTCAACTGGAAGTTTGCCCAACTTGTTATCGAAAACATTAGCATACTCTGAAAAAATAGTGTTAATGAAGCTGGAACTGGGACATGTGCTTATTTGACGAACTTCTTTGGTAAAAGAAAACAGATTAATTCTCAAACTGTCTTTGAGATCCAATAATGACTGCACAGGTTTTCGAACTACATAGAAAAATAAGCTATAACAGTTCTTGGCCACATAACATGAAAGCACTTTGGTTTGAATTTCTTCACCTCCACAAGCAACAAGCTTTATACAACTGGCCACATTTAGTTGTTCACCAGCTCTCACCTTAACAAATGTGTCTGCTGACATAACATTACAATTTGAACCAGCGTCTACTTTCAGCTCTGTGGATTTACCATTGATATGGACAGTACAAAATACTTCATTCTTTGCCAATAAATCTACTGCTAGTATCTTTTGCCAATTACTGATCCACCATCCACAGAGAAAGTAGACTGCAACCCTACTTGATCGATTTGCTTTTTGAAATGACCCTTCATTATAACAGTGTGAGGCTTATTTGATTTGCAAAACTTTTGAAAATGGTTCCATTTTTTACACTTGTGGCATTGCTGAACAAATGCTAAGCACTTTTCTGTTTTACACTCATAGTTGGTACTACAATTGCGACAGTGGACAATAAAGCTTTATTTGAGTTTTGTTGCTTCACCCTTGTACAGCACTGAGCATGCTCTCTTTACTGAACTAGTTTTGGAACTTGCTAGAAGACTATGGGACCTCCCAGGAAAACCCACAGGGGCAGCAGCTGCCATGTGCTTAGGCCTGCTTTTGCTAGTCACATGTTGCATGCTGTCTACATTTGCTCTGGAGCCTGCTGAAACCACGGCCTTTTACTTGCAAGCATATTTGTGACCCTTTCTGCAACTTCATGGATTTGACAAATTTCAATAGCATTACTCAGTGTTAAATCACTGTCATGAAGTAAAATCTTTCTCACTGCAGCACTATTAATACCACACACAAGCCTGTCCTTTAGTAACTCATCTTTTAAGTCGCCAAACTTTCACCTTTTAGCTTTGTTTCTCAGGTCAGTAATATAAGCTGCAAAAGTTTCTCCTTGCTTTTGGTCTCTTATGTAAAACAAATACCTCTCTAATGTAACATTAGTCTGAGGGTTGTACATTTCTCTAAATTTCTGCTTCAAGCACTCGGGGTCTTCCCTTGATTCAGCCTGTACAACAATATGATGATTATCCCTTCACCTTCATATACTGCTGGTGCATATACAAATGAACACTCTCTTTCAATGGCCTTTAACCCCACTAGGTTTAGCAAAATTAATGCTCTGGTGCATGCATCTTTGTCAGACTAAGCTGCTTGTATGAATATATTGTACTCTTGCTCAAATATTCTCCAGTTCTCTGCAATATTCTGATCAAATACAAGTGGACCTGGTCTATGAAATGCCTCCTCCATATTAACATATACCAGTGAAGGCTTTTGCAAGTATGCATGAACACACACACTTATACATATGCCAGAAATTTATGCCAGTACTTGTAACTATGCCCAATAGCACAACAAGCCTCAAAATAACTGAACTTTGCAAAATAAGTTTCCGGGCACTATAATAGTCTTGAAATCACTGTACTGTAAAAAAGTCACTTCTCATCAGTCTAAGAAACATTTCAAATAACTGCACTGTGCAAATAAACTGGGAAGAAGAAGCTCAGCGTAAGAAACACTTTGAAGTAACTGCACTTTGTGAGCAAACTAAACATAGCACAATGAAATTTCCCCCAAATGGCTGTACTTTGCTAAATAACTCTGAACAGTTCAAGAAACACTCTGTAATAGCAATTCTCTGTGAATAAACACACCCAGCACAAGACATTTTTTGAAATGGCTGTATATTGACTGCACTTTACAATATAGTTGCAATTTGCACTCAATAAATCTTTTGGAATAAATGCACAGTAATAAACATTCACTGTAAGCCCTTTTACACACTTTAGATACTTTGAATAACTCTAGTTATACCTTGAATAGCTTTAACCAATGTAAAATAGTAGTTATGCCAAAACATCGTAATTTGCCAAAAAACATGCAGATTCCTTGCTTTATTTATACTTAATGTGCCCTTTTTGCTCTTATTTATATTCGTTTTGCACATTTAATCTGTTTTCATGGCCATTATACTTTCTTGTTCTCGTTTTAACTCTAAACATGCTCATTTTACTTTAAAAATGCTCGTTTTGCAATTCTGAGGTGATTCTGAACCACTTATGTGGCTTCTGATAATCGTTTTATCAGATATCTTAATTTTGAACATTCCGTTTTATTAATAAATTTTTTAAGCCTTTCATTTGCTTAATAAAGGTTTCTGGTTTTCTGGTGCTGTTCCAATCAAGACCATGTAACATTCATACATGTTAGCTCTCTCAAAGGTGCTGTCAGCTCACTGAAGTCTGGTATAAACTTGCCTAAATAGTTGACCATACCAATAAAACATGATAGAGCTTGAACATTATCTGGTGCTGACACCTCAAGAATGGCTGCTTTCTTGGACAGGTCTGGTCTCAAGTCAATGCTAGTAAACAAATGACCTACATATGTTACTTCTGGTAGTTTGAATTTGCACTTTAGATGATTGAGCTTTAAATTCACTTCATGTTCTCTGTCTAGAACTCTGTTAAGATTCCTGTCATGCTCTGCTTCACCATTGCCTCTGACCAATAAATCATCTACTGTTATGGCACAAAGATAACCCAAAAAAATGTGCTCCATTGCATGTTGAAAGACATCACTTGCAGATTTCAATACAAATGGTATCCTGAGGAATCTATATCTTCCAAATGGGGTATTGAATGTAGTCAGTAATGAAGATTTACGACCAAGGATCACTTGCCAAAATTACCATTTTGCATCCAAAACTGAAAAAAAACAGTGGCGGCGACCTTTTCGACTGTGTGCCCAGGATGATGCAGTCTCTTTAATGCTTTGTTCAAATGTCTTGTTTCAATGCATATTCTGATTTCATCGGAGCCTTTTTTGTGAATGGCTACCATGGACAACACACATTCATTGGGTTCTGTAACTGGATAAATTACAGCTTGCTGCACCATTTTATCCAGCTGAGCTTTGACTTTATTCTGCAAAGCTATCAGAACTTTTCCTGCTGGTCTGACTACTGGATTGACCTCTGGGTCTTACTTCATAGAACACTCAACTGGAAGTTTGCCCAACTTGTTATCGAAAACATTAGCATACTCTGAAAAAATAGTGTTAATGAAGCTGGAACTGGGACATGTGCTTATTTGACGAACTTCTTTGGTAAAAGAAAACAGATTAATTCTCAAACTGTCTTTGAGATCCAATAATGACTGCACAGGTTTTCGAACTACATAGAAAAATAAGCTATAACAGTTCTTGGCCACATAACATGAAAGCACTTTGGTTTGAATTTCTTCACCTCTACAAGCAACAAGCTTTATACAACTGGCCACATTTAGTTGTTCACCAGCTCTCACCTTAACAAATGTGTCTGCTGACATAACATTACAATTTGAACCAGCGTCTACTTTCAGCTCTGTGGATTTACCATTGATATGGACAGTACAAAATACTTCATTCTTTGCCAATAAATCTACTGCTAGTATCTTTTTGCCAATTACTGATCCACCATCCACAGAGAAAGTAGACTGCAACCCTACTTGATCGATTTGCTTTTGAAATGACCCTTCATTATAACAGTGTGAGGCTTATTTGATTTGCAAAACTTTTGAAAATGGTTCCATTTTTACACTTGTGGCATTGCTGAACAAATGCTAAGCACTTTTCTGTTTTACACTCATAGTTGGTACTACAATTGCGACAGTGGACAATAAAGCTTTATTTGAGTTTTGTTGCTTCACCCTTGTACAGCACTGAGCATGCTCTCTTTACTGAACTAGTTTTGGAACTTGCTAGAAGACTATGGGACCTCCCAGGAAAACCCACAGGGGCAGCAGCTGCCATGTGCTTAGGCCTGCTTTTGCTAGTCACATGTTGCATGCTGTCTACATTTGCTCTGGAGCCTGCTGAAACCACGGCCTTTTACTTGCAAGCATATTTGTGACCCTTTCTGCAACTTCATGGATTTGACAAATTTCAATAGCATTACTCAGTGTTAAATCACTGTCATGAAGTAAAATCTTTCTCACTGCAGCACTATTAATACCACACACAAGCCTGTCCTTTAGTAACTCATCTTTTAAGTCGCCAAACTTTCACCTTTTAGCTTTGTTTCTCAGGTCAGTAATATAAGCTGCAAAAGTTTCTCCTTGCTTTTGGTCTCTTATGTAAAACAAATACCTCTCTAATGTAACATTAGTCTGAGGGTTGCACATTTCTCTAAATTTCTGCTTCAAGCACTCGGGGTCTTCCCTTGATTCAGCCTGTACAACAATATGATGATTATCCCCTTCACCTTCATATACTGCTGGTGCATATACAAATGAACACTCTCTTTCAATGGCCTTTAACCCCACTAGGTTTAGCAAAATTAATGCTCTGGTGCATGCATCTTTGTCAGACTAAGCTGCTTGTATGAATATATCGTACTCTTGCTCAAATATTCTCCAGTTCTCTGCAATATTCTGATCAAATACAAGTGGACCTGGTCTATGAAATGCCTCCTCCATATTAACATATACCAGTGAAGGCTTTTGCAAGTATGCATGAACACACACACTTATACATATGCCAGAAATTTATGCCAGTACTTGTAACTATGCCCAATAGCACAACAAGCCTCAAAATAACTGAACTTTGCAAAATAAGTTTCCGGGCACTATAATAGTCTTGAAATCACTGTACTGTAAAAAAGTCACTTCTCATCAGTCTAAGAAACATTTCAAATAACTGCACTGTGCAAATAAACTGGGAAGAAGAAGCTCAGCGTAAGAAACACTTTGAAGTAACTGCACTTTGTGAGCAAACTAAACATAGCACAATGAAATTTCCCCCAAATGGCTGTACTTTGCTAAATAACTCTGAACAGTTCAAGAAACACTCTGTAATAGCAATTCTCTGTGAATAAACACACCCAGCACAAGACATTTTTTGAAATGGCTGTATATTGACTGCACTTTACAATATAGTTGCAATTTGCACTCAATAAATCTTTTGGAATAAATGCACAGTAATAAACATTCACTGTAAGCCCTTTTACACACTTTAGATACTTTGAATAACTCTAGTTATACCTTGAATAGCTTTAACCAATGTAAAATAGTAGTTATGCCAAAACATCGTAATTTGACAAAAAAACATGCAGATTCCTTGCTTTATTTATACTTAATGTGCCCTTTTTGCTCTTATTTATATTCGTTTTGCACATTTAATCTGTTTTCATGGCCATTATACTTTCTTGTTCTCGTTTTAACTCTAAACATGCTCATTTTACTTTAAAAATGCTCGTTTTGCAATTCTGAGGTGATTCTGAACCACTTATGTGGCTTCTGATAATCGTTTTATCAGATATCTTAATTTTGAACATTCCGTTTTATTAATAAATTTTTTAAGCCTTTCATTTGCTTAATAAAGGTTTCTGGTTTTCTGGTGCTGTTCCAATCAAGACCATGTAACATTCATACATGTTAGCTCTCTCAAAGGTGCTGTCAGCTCACTGAAGTCTGGTATAAACTTGCCTAAATAGTTGACCATACCAATAAAACATGATAGAGCTTGAACATTATCTGGTGCTGACACCTCAAGAATGGCTGCTTTCTTGGACAGGTCTGGTCTCAAGTCAATGCTAGTAAACAAATGACCTACATATGTTACTTCTGGTAGTTTGAATTTGCACTTTAGATGATTGAGCTTTAAATTCACTTCATGTTCTCTGTCTAGAACTCTGTTAAGATTCCTGTCATGCTCTGCTTCACCATTGCCTCTGACCAATAA
This sequence comes from Protopterus annectens, assembly GCF_019279795.1. Taxonomy (NCBI): domain Eukaryota; kingdom Metazoa; phylum Chordata; order Ceratodontiformes; family Protopteridae; genus Protopterus; species Protopterus annectens. The sequence continues at coordinate 226,626,693 of NC_056740.1, forward strand.
ATCATCTACTGTTATGGCACAAAGATAACCCAAAAAATGTGCTCCATTGCATGTTGAAAGACATCACTTGCAGATTTCAATACAAATGGTATCCTGAGGAATCTATATCTTCCAAATGGGGTATTGAATGTAGTCAGTAATGAAGATTTACGACCAAGGATCACTTGCCAAAATTACCATTTTGCATCCAAAACTGAAAAAAAACAGTGGCGGCGACCTTTTCGACTGTGTGCCCAGGATGATGCAGTCTCTTTAATGCTTTGTTCAAATGTCTTGTTTCAATGCATATTCTGATTTCATCGGAGCCTTTTTTGTGAATGGCTACCATGGACAACACACATTCATTGGGTTCTGTAACTGGATAAATTACAGCTTGCTGCACCATTTTATCCAGCTGAGCTTTGACTTTATTCTGCAAAGCTATCAGAACTTTTCCTGCTGGTCTGACTACTGGATTGACCTCTGGGTCTTACTTCATAGAACACTCAACTGGAAGTTTGCCCAACTTGTTATCGAAAACATTAGCATACTCTGAAAAAATAGTGTTAATGAAGCTGGAACTGGGACATGTGCTTATTTGACGAACTTCTTTGGTAAAAGAAAACAGATTAATTCTCAAACTGTCTTTGAGATCCAATAATGACTGCACAGGTTTTCGAACTACATAGAAAAATAAGCTATAACAGTTCTTGGCCACATAACATGAAAGCACTTTGGTTTGAATTTCTTCACCTCTACAAGCAACAAGCTTTATACAACTGGCCACATTTAGTTGTTCACCAGCTCTCACCTTAACAAATGTGTCTGCTGACATAACATTACAATTTGAACCAGCGTCTACTTTCAGCTCTGTGGATTTACCATTGATATGGACAGTACAAAATACTTCATTCTTTGCCAATAAATCTACTGCTAGTATCTTTTGCCAATTACTGATCCACCATCCACAGAGAAAGTAGACTGCAACCCTACTTGATCGATTTGCTTTTTGAAATGACCCTTCATTATAACAGTGTGAGGCTTATTTGATTTGCAAAACTTTTGAAAATGGTTCCATTTTTACACTTGTGGCATTGCTGAACAAATGCTAAGCACTTTTCTGTTTTACACTCATAGTTGGTACTACAATTGCGACAGTGGACAATAAAGCTTTATTTGAGTTTTGTTGCTTCACCCTTGTACAGCACTGAGCATGCTCTCTTTACTGAACTAGTTTTGGAACTTGCTAGAAGACTATGGGACCTCCCAGGAAAACCCACAGGGCAGCAGCTGCCATGTGCTTAGGCCTGCTTTTGCTAGTCACATGTTGCATGCTGTCTACATTTGCTCTGGAGCCTGCTGAAACCACGGCCTTTTACTTGCAAGCATATTTGTGACCCTTTCTGCAACTTCATGGATTTGACAAATTTCAATAGCATTACTCAGTGTTAAATCACTGTCATGAAGTAAAATCTTTCTCACTGCAGCACTATTAATACCACACACAAGCCTGTCCTTTAGTAACTCATCTTTTAAGTCGCCAAACTTTCACCTTTTAGCTTTGTTTCTCAGGTCAGTAATATAAGCTGCAAAAGTTTCTCCTTGCTTTTGGTCTCTTATGTAAAACAAATACCTCTCTAATGTAACATTAGTCTGAGGGTTGTACATTTCTCTAAATTTCTGCTTCAAGCACTCGGGGTCTTCCCTTGATTCAGCCTGTACAACAATATGATGATTATCCCTTCACCTTCATATACTGCTGGTGCATATACAAATGAACACTCTCTTTCAATGGCCTTTAACCCCACTAGGTTTAGCAAAATTAATGCTCTGGTGCATGCATCTTTGTCAGACTAAGCTGCTTGTATGAATATATTGTACTCTTGCTCAAATATTCTCCAGTTCTCTGCAATATTCTGATCAAATACAAGTGGACCTGGTCTATGAAATGCCTCCTCCATATTAACATATACCAGTGAAGGCTTTTGCAAGTATGCATGAACACACACACTTATACATATGCCAGAAATTTATGCCAGTACTTGTAACTATGCCCAATAGCACAACAAGCCTCAAAATAACTGAACTTTGCAAAATAAGTTTCCGGGCACTATAATAGTCTTGAAATCACTGTACTGTAAAAAAGTCACTTCTCATCAGTCTAAGAAACATTTCAAATAACTGCACTGTGCAAATAAACTGGGAAGAAGAAGCTCAGCGTAAGAAACACTTTGAAGTAACTGCACTTTGTGAGCAAACTAAACATAGCACAATGAAATTTCCCCCAAATGGCTGTACTTTGCTAAATAACTCTGAACAGTTCAAGAAACACTCTGTAATAGCAATTCTCTGTGAATAAACACACCCAGCACAAGACATTTTTGAAATGGCTGTATATTGACTGCACTTTACAATATAGTTGCAATTTGCACTCAATAAATCTTTTGGAATAAATGCACAGTAATAAACATTCACTGTAAGCCCTTTTACACACTTTAGATACTTTGAATAACTCTAGTTATACCTTGAATAGCTTTAACCAATGTAAAATAGTAGTTATGCCAAAACATCGTAATTTGCCAAAAAAACATGCAGATTCCTTGCTTTATTTATACTTAATGTGCCCTTTTTGCTCTTATTTATATTCGTTTTGCACATTTAATCTGTTTTCATGGCCATTATACTTTCTTGTTCTCGTTTTAACTCTAAACATGCTCATTTTACTTTAAAAATGCTCGTTTTGCAATTCTGAGGTGATTCTGAACCACTTATGTGGCTTCTGATAATCGTTTTATCAGATATCTTAATTTTGAACATTCCGTTTTATTAATAAATTTTTTAAGCCTTTCATTTGCTTAATAAAGGTTTCTGGTTTTCTGGTGCTGTTCCAATCAAGACCATGTAACATTCATACATGTTAGCTCTCTCAAAGGTGCTGTCAGCTCACTGAAGTCTGGTATAAACTTGCCTAAATAGTTGACCATACCAATAAAACATGATAGAGCTTGAACATTATCTGGTGCTGACACCTCAAGAATGGCTGCTTTCTTGGACAGGTCTGGTCTCAAGTCAATGCTAGTAAACAAATGACCTACATATGTTACTTCTGGTAGTTTGAATTTGCACTTTAGATGATTGAGCTTTAAATTCACTTCATGTTCTCTGTCTAGAACTCTGTTAAGATTCCTGTCATGCTCTGCTTCACCATTGCCTCTGACCAATAAATCATCTACTGTTATGGCACAAAGATAACCCAAAAATGTGCTCCATTGCATGTTGAAAGACATCACTTGCAGATTTCAATACAAATGGTATCCTGAGGAATCTATATCTTCCAAATGGGGTATTGAATGTAGTCAGTAATGAAGATTTACGACCAAGGATCACTTGCCAAAATTACCATTTTGCATCCAAAACTGAAAAAAAAAAAACAGTGGCGGCGACCTTTTCGACTGTGTGCCCAGGATGATGCAGTCTCTTTAATGCTTTGTTCAAATGTCTTGTTTCAATGCATATTCTGATTTCATCGGAGCCTTTTTTGTGAATGGCTACCATGGACAACACACATTCATTGGGTTCTGTAACTGGATAAATTACAGCTTGCTGCACCATTTTATCCAGCTGAGCTTTGACTTTATTCTGCAAAGCTATCAGAACTTTTCCTGCTGGTCTGACTACTGGATTGACCTCTGGGTCTTACTTCATAGAACACTCAACTGGAAGTTTGCCCAACTTGTTATCGAAAACATTAGCATACTCTGAAAAATAGTGTTAATGAAGCTGGAACTGGGACATGTGCTTATTTGACGAACTTCTTTGGTAAAGAAAACAGATTAATTCTCAAACTGTCTTTGAGATCCAATAATGACTGCACAGGTTTTCGAACTACATAGAAAAATAAGCTATAACAGTTCTTGGCCACATAACATGAAAGCACTTTGGTTTGAATTTCTTCACCTCTACAAGCAACAAGCTTTATACAACTGGCCACATTTAGTTGTTCACCAGCTCTCACCTTAACAAATGTGTCTGCTGACATAACATTACAATTTGAACCAGCGTCTACTTTCAGCTCTGTGGATTTACCATTGATATGGACAGTACAAAATACTTCATTCTTTGCCAATAAATCTACTGCTAGTATCTTTTTGCCAATTACTGATCCACCATCCACAGAGAAAGTAGACTGCAACCCTACTTGATCGATTTGCTTTTTGAAATGACCCTTCATTATAACAGTGTGAGGCTTATTTGATTTGCAAAACTTTTGAAAATGGTTCCATTTTTACACTTGTGGCATTGCTGAACAAATGCTAAGCACTTTTCTGTTTTACACTCATAGTTGGTACTACAATTGCGACAGTGGACAATAAAGCTTTATTTGAGTTTTGTTGCTTCACCCTTGTACAGCACTGAGCATGCTCTCTTTACTGAACTAGTTTTGGAACTTGCTAGAAGACTATGGGACCTCCCAGGAAAACCCACAGGGCAGCAGCTGCCATGTGCTTAGGCCTGCTTTTGCTAGTCACATGTTGCATGCTGTCTACATTTGCTCTGGAGCCTGCTGAAACCACGGCCTTTTACTTGCAAGCATATTTGTGACCCTTTCTGCAACTTCATGGATTTGACAAATTTCAATAGCATTACTCAGTGTTAAATCACTGTCATGAAGTAAAATCTTTCTCACTGCAGCACTATTAATACCACACACAAGCCTGTCCTTTAGTAACTCATCTTTTAAGTCGCCAAACTTTCACCTTTTAGCTTTGTTTCTCAGGTCAGTAATATAAGCTGCAAAAGTTTCTCCTTGCTTTTGGTCTCTTATGTAAAACAAATACCTCTCTAATGTAACATTAGTCTGAGGGTTGTACATTTCTCTAAATTTCTGCTTCAAGCACTCGGGGTCTTCCCTTGATTCAGCCTGTACAACAATATGATGATTATCCCCTTCACCTTCATATACTGCTGGTGCATATACAAATGAACACTCTCTTTCAATGGCCTTTAACCCCACTAGGTTTAGCAAAATTAATGCTCTGGTGCATGCATCTTTGTCAGACTAAGCTGCTTGTATGAATATATTGTACTCTTGCTCAAATATTCTCCAGTTCTCTGCAATATTCTGATCAAATACAAGTGGACCTGGTCTATGAAATGCCTCCTCCATATTAACATATACCAGTGAAGGCTTTTGCAAGTATGCATGAACACACACACTTATACATATGCCAGAAATTTATGCCAGTACTTGTAACTATGCCCAATAGCACAACAAGCCTCAAAATAACTGAACTTTGCAAAATAAGTTTCCGGGCACTATAATAGTCTTGAAATCACTGTACTGTAAAAAAGTCACTTCTCATCAGTCTAAGAAACATTTCAAATAACTGCACTGTGCAAATAAACTGGGAAGAAGAAGCTCAGCGTAAGAAACACTTTGAAGTAACTGCACTTTGTGAGCAAACTAAACATAGCACAATGAAATTTCCCCCAAATGGCTGTACTTTGCTAAATAACTCTGAACAGTTCAAGAAACACTCTGTAATAGCAATTCTCTGTGAATAAACACACCCAGCACAAGACATTTTTTGAAATGGCTGTATATTGACTGCACTTTACAATATAGTTGCAATTTGCACTCAATAAATCTTTTGGAATAAATGCACAGTAATAAACATTCACTGTAAGCCCTTTTACACACTTTAGATACTTTGAATAACTCTAGTTATACCTTGAATAGCTTTAACCAATGTAAAATAGTAGTTATGCCAAAACATCGTAATTTGCCAAAAAAACATGCAGATTCCTTGCTTTATTTATACTTAATGTGCCCTTTTTGCTCTTATTTATATTCGTTTTGCACATTTAATCTGTTTTCATGGCCATTATACTTTCTTGTTCTCGTTTTAACTCTAAACATGCTCATTTTACTTTAAAAATGCTCGTTTTGCAATTCTGAGGTGATTCTGAACCACTTATGTGGCTTCTGATAATCGTTTTATCAGATATCTTAATTTTGAACATTCCGTTTTATTAATAAATTTTTTAAGCCTTTCATTTGCTTAATAAAGGTTTCTGGTTTTCTGGTGCTGTTCCAATCAAGACCATGTAACATTCATACATGTTAGCTCTCTCAAAGGTGCTGTCAGCTCACTGAAGTCTGGTATAAACTTGCCTAAATAGTTGACCATACCAATAAAACATGATAGAGCTTGAACATTATCTGGTGCTGACACCTCAAGAATGGCTGCTTTCTTGGACAGGTCTGGTCTCAAGTCAATGCTAGTAAACAAATGACCTACATATGTTACTTCTGGTAGTTTGAATTTGCACTTTAGATGATTGAGCTTTAAATTCACTTCATGTTCTCTGTCTAGAACTCTGTTAAGATTCCTGTCATGCTCTGCTTCACCATTGCCTCTGACCAATAAATCATCTACTGTTATGGCACAAAGATAACCCAAAAAAATGTGCTCCATTGCATGTTGAAAGACATCACTTGCAGATTTCAATACAAATGGTATCCTGAGGAATCTATATCTTCCAAATGGGGTATTGAATGTAGTCAGTAATGAAGATTTACGACCAAGGATCACTTGCCAAAATTACCATTTTGCATCCAAAACTGAAAAAAAAAAACAGTGGCGGCGACCTTTTCGACTGTGTGCCCAGGATGATGCAGTCTCTTTAATGCTTTGTTCAAATGTCTTGTTTCAATGCATATTCTGATTTCATCGGTGCCTTTTTTGTGAATGGCTACCATGGACAACACACATTCATTGGGTTCTGTAACTGGATAAATTACAGCTTGCTGCACCATTTTATCCAGCTGAGCTTTGACTTTATTCTGCAAAGCTATCAGAACTTTTCCTGCTGGTCTGACTACTGGATTGACCTCTGGGTCTTACTTCATAGAACACTCAACTGGAAGTTTGCCCAACTTGTTATCGAAAACATTAGCATACTCTGAAAAAATAGTGTTAATGAAGCTGGAACTGGGACATGTGCTTATTTGACGAACTTCTTTGGTAAAAGAAAACAGATTAATTCTCAAACTGTCTTTGAGATCCAATAATGACTGCACAGGTTTCGAACTACATAGAAAAATAAGCTATAACAGTTCTTGGCCACATAACATGAAAGCACTTTGGTTTGAATTTCTTCACCTCCACAAGCAACAAGCTTTATACAACTGGCCACATTTAGTTGTTCACCAGCTCTCACCTTAACAAATGTGTCTGCTGACATAACATTACAATTTGAACCAGCGTCTACTTTCAGCTCTGTGGATTTACCATTGATATGGACAGTACAAAATACTTCATTCTTTGCCAATAAATCTACTGCTAGTATCTTTTTGCCAATTACTGATCCACCATCCACAGAGAAAGTAGACTGCAACCCTACTTGATCGATTTGCTTTTTGAAATGACCCTTCATTATAACAGTGTGAGGCTTATTTGATTTGCAAAACTTTTGAAAATGGTTCCATTTTTTACACTTGTGGCATTGCTGAACAAATGCTAAGCACTTTTCTGTTTTACACTCATAGTTGGTACTACAATTGCGACAGTGGACAATAAAGCTTTATTTGAGTTTTGTTGCTTCACCCTTGTACAGCACTGAGCATGCTCTCTTTACTGAACTAGTTTTGGAACTTGCTAGAAGACTATGGGACCTCCCAGGAAAACCCACAGGGGCAGCAGCTGCCATGTGCTTAGGCCTGCTTTTGCTAGTCACATGTTGCATGCTGTCTACATTTGCTCTGGAGCCTGCTGAAACCACGGCCTTTTACTTGCAAGCATATTTGTGACCCTTTCTGCAACTTCATGGATTTGACAAATTTCAATAGCATTACTCAGTGTTAAATCACTGTCATGAAGTAAAATCTTTCTCACTGCAGCACTATTAATACCACACACAAGCCTGTCCTTTAGTAACTCATCTTTTAAGTCGCCAAACTTTCACCTTTTAGCTTTGTTTCTCAGGTCAGTAATATAAGCTGCAAAAGTTTCTCCTTGCTTTTGGTCTCTTATGTAAAACAAATACCTCTCTAATGTAACATTAGTCTGAGGGTTGCACATTTCTCTAAATTTCTGCTTCAAGCACTCGGGGTCTTCCCTTGATTCAGCCTGTACAACAATATGATGATTATCCCCTTCACCTTCATATACTGCTGGTGCATATACAAATGAACACTCTCTTTCAATGGCCTTTAACCCCACTAGGTTTAGAAAAATTATTGCCCTGGTGCATGCATCTTTGTCAGACTAAGCTGCTTGTATGAATATATCGTACTCTTGCTCAAATATTCTCCAGTTCTCTGCAATATTCTGATCAAATACAACTGGACCTGGTCTATGAAATGCCTCCTCCATATTAACATATACCAGTGAAGGCTTTTGCAAGTATGCATGAACACACACACTTATACATATGCCAGAAATTTATGCCAGTACTTGTAACTATGCCCAATAGCACAACAAGCCTCAAAATAACTGAACTTTGCAAAATAAGTTTCCGGGCACTATAATAGTCTTGAAATCACTGTACTGTAAAAAAGTCACTTCTCATCAGTCTAAGAAACATTTCAAATAACTGCACTGTGCAAATAAACTGGGAAGAAGAAGCTCAGCGTAAGAAACACTTTGAAGTAACTGCACTTTGTGAGCAAACTAAACATAGCACAATGAAATTTCCCCCAAATGGCTGTACTTTGCTAAATAACTCTGAACAGTTCAAGAAACACTCTGTAATAGCAATTCTCTGTGAATAAACACACCCAGCACAAGACATTTTTTGAAATGGCTGTATATTGACTGCACTTTACAATATAGTTGCAATTTGCACTCAATAAATCTTTTGGAATAAATGCACAGTAATAAACATTCACTGTAAGCCCTTTTACACACTTTAGATACTTTGAATAACTCTAGTTATACCTTGAATAGCTTTAACCAATGTAAAATAGTAGTTATGCCAAAACATCGTAATTTGCCAAAAAACATGCAGATTCCTTGCTTTATTTATACTTAATGTGCCCTTTTTGCTCTTATTTATATTCGTTTTGCACATTTAATCTGTTTTCATGGCCATTATACTTTCTTGTTCTCGTTTTAACTCTAAACATGCTCATTTTACTTTAAAAATGCTCGTTTTGCAATTCTGAGGTGATTCTGAACCACTTATGTGGCTTCTGATAATCGTTTTATCAGATATCTTAATTTTGAACATTCCGCTTTATTAATAAATTTTTAAGCCTTTCATTTGCTTAATAAAGGTTTCTGGTTTTCTGGTGCTGTTCCAATCAAGACCATGTAACATTCATACATGTTAGCTCTCTCAAAGGTGCTGTCAGCTCACTGAAGTCTGGTATAAACTTGCCTAAATAGTTGACCATACCAATAAAACATGATAGAGCTTGAACATTATCTGGTGCTGACACCTCAAGAATGGCTGCTTTCTTGGACAGGTCTGGTCTCAAGTCAATGCTAGTAAACAAATGACCTACATATGTTACTTCTGGTAGTTTGAATTTGCACTTTAGATGATTGAGCTTTAAATTCACTTCATGTTCTCTGTCTAGAACTCTGTTAAGATTCCTGTCATGCTCTGCTTCACCATTGCCTCTGACCAATAAATCATCTACTATTATGGCACAAAGATAACCCAAAAAAATTTGCTCCATTGCATGCTGAAAGACATCACTTGCAGATTTCAATCCAAATGGTATCCTGAGGAATCTATAGTTTCCAAATGGGGTACTGAATGTAGTCAGTAATGAAGATTTACGACCAAGGATCACTTGCCAAAATTAACATTTTGCATCCAAAACTGAAAAAAAAAAACAGTGGCAGCGACCTTTTCGACTGTGTGCCCAGGATGATGCAGTCTCTTTAATGCTTTGTTCAAATGTCTTGTTTCAATACATATTTTGATTTCATCGGAGCCTTTTTTGTGAATGGCTACCATGGGCAACACCCATTCATTGGCTTCTGTAACAGGATAAATTACACCTTGCTGCACCATTTTATCCCGCTGAGCTTTGACTTTATTCTACAAAGCTATTGGAACTTTTCCTGCTGGTCTGACTACTGGACTGACCTCTGGGTCTTACTTCATAGAACAGTCAACTGGAAGTTTGCCTAGCTTGTCATTGAAAACCTCAGCATACTCTGAAAAATAGTGTTAATGAAGCTGGAACTGGGACGTGCTTATTTGATGAACTTCTTTGGTAAAAGAAAGCGATTCATTCTCAAACTGTCTCTGAGATCCAATAATGACTGCACATGTTTTTTAACTATATAGAATAATAAGCTATAACAGTTTTTGGCCACATAACATGAAAGCACTTTGGTTTGAATTTCTTCACCTCCATAAGCAACAAGCTTTATACAACTGGCCACATTTAGTTGTTCACCAGCTCTCACCTTAACCAATGTGTCTGCTGACATAACATTACAATTTGAACCAATGTCTACTTTGAGCTTAGTGGATTTACCATTGATATGGACAGTACAAAATACTTCATTCTTTGCCAATAAATCTACTGCTAGTATCTTTTCGCCAATTACTGATACACCATCTACATAGAAGTAAACTGTAACCCTACTTGATCGATTTGCTTTTTGAAATTACCCTTCTTTATAACAGCGTGAGGCTTATTTGATTTGCAAAACTTTTGAAAATGGTTCCATTTTTTACACTTGTGGCATTGCTGACCAAATGCTAAGCACTTTTCTCTTTTAGATTCATGGTTGGCACCACAGTTGCAAAAGTGGACAATAAAGCTTGATTTGGGTTTTGATGCTTTACCCGTGTACTGCACTGAGCATGCTCTCTCTACTGAACTAGTCTTGGAACTTGCTAGAAGACTATGGGACCTCCCAGGAAAATCCCCAGGGACAGCAGCTACCATGTGCTTAGGCCTACTTTTGCTAGTCACATGTTGCATGCTGTCTACATTTGCTCTTGAGCCTGCTGAAACCATGGCCTTATACTTGCAAGCATATTTGTGTGCCTTTCTGTAACTTCATGGATTTGACAAATCTCTGTAGCATGACTCAGTGTTAAATCACTGTCATGAAGTAAAATCTTTCTTACTGCAGCACTATTAATACCACACACAAGCCTGTCCTTTAGTAACTCATCTTTTAAGTCACCAAACTTTCACCTTTTAGCTTTGTTTCTCAGGTCAGTAATATAAGCTGCAAAAGTTTCTCCTTGCTTTTGATCACTTATGTAAAACAAATACCTCTCTAATGTACAATTAGTCTGGGGGTTGCACATTTCTCTAAATTTCTGCTTCAAACACTTGGGGTCTTCCCTTCGTTCAGCCTGTACAACAATATGATGAATTTCCCCTTCACCTTCATATATTGCTGGTGCATATACAAATGAATGCTCTCTTTCAATGGCCTTTGACCCCACTATGTTTAGCAAAATTAATGCCCTGGTGCATGCATCTTTGTCAGAATAAGCTGCTTGTATGAATATATCGTACTCTTGCTCAAATATTCTCCAGTTCTCTGCAATATTCTGATCAAGTACAAGTGGACCTGGTCTATGAAATGCCTCTGCCATATTAACATATACCAGTGAAGGCTTTTGCAAGTATGCATGAACACACACACTTATACGTATGCCAGAAATTTATGCCAGCGCTTGTAACTATGCCCAATAGCATAACAAGCCTCAAAATAACTGAACTTTGCAAAATAAGTTTCCCGGGCACTATAATAGTCTTGAAATCACTGTACTGTATAAAGTCACTTCTCATCAGTCTAAGAAACATTTCAAATAACTGCACTGTGCGAATAAACTGGGAAGAAAGAGCCCAGAGTAAGAAACACTTTGAAGTAACTGCACTTTGTGAGCAAACTTTACACAGCACACTGAAATTTCCCCCAAATGCCTGTATGTTGCTAAATAACTCTGTAGAGTGCAAGAAACACTCTGTAATGGCGATTCTCTGTGAATAAACACACCCAGCACAAGAAAAGTACAGTTGTGTACACTTACCATAAATGTAGATGTTCAAGTGTACTCAATGTTGCAGTCATTACATTTGGGTAATCTGCTGGCAGGTTGCTCTCAGTCAGCCTGATTAACAAAGTCTTGGGTCCTGCATCAGTTACTGTCCCTTCTTCCATGACGTCAGGTCTTCAGGGGTATAAAACATGCAGCCATCGACATTACATCAGTTTTTCTTGCCCCAGATGTCAGGTGCCCCCCAAATGGGGAGCAAATAAAATTAAAAACACAAAAAATATACCTCCAGTCCCAAAAGCAAATACACCAAAAGGGTTTTTAAGCATAGTGAAAAAAAAAAATTAACCAGGACTGCAACAGTGAATACACGCGAACATCTACATTTATGGTAAGTGTACACAACTGTACTATGTTCTTCATGTATCACTGTTGCAATCATTACATTTGGGTAGATTCCCAAAGCTATGGTTGGGTGGAAGGAATTTACAGTATTAGGACAAGCTATAAGGCCCTGTAGAACAGCAGTGGCAAAGCCAGCTCTTGATTTAGAGAAAAGTGGTAAATGGTAATGTTTGGTGAACATATGAACTGAGCTCCAGGTAGCAGCTTCTAGAATGTCCCTGGTAGGAACACCTCTAAGAAAGGCTGTAGAAGTAGATGCAGCCCTGGTGGAATGGGATCTGATCCCCTGGGGGATAGTTTTTCCATGGTGCATATAGCAGAAATGAATACAGTGGCTTTTCCATTTGGAAATGGTTTTCTTAGAAATAGCCTTTCCCTCTGCCCCTGTAGCAAATGCCACCAGTTGTTCAGATTTTCTTTGAGATTTTGTCCTGTTTAAGTAAAATCTAAGTTGTCTGTGTACATCCAATGAATGCAGAATCCACTCCCCCTTGTTCTGTAGATTGGGAAAGAAAGTTGGCAAATGAATGGTCTGATTAATAGCCACACTGGATACCACCTTAGGCATGAAGGATGGATTGGTCCTGAGAGATACCCTGTCCGCATGAAAAATGATAAAAGGCTCCACTGCCATAAGAGCCTGTAATTCATAAATCCTTCTAGCTGAAGTGACTGATAAAAGGAAAGCTGTTTTAAAGGAGAGAAATTTTAAGTCTGCAGTAGGAGCTGGCTCGAAAGGAGGGAGAGTGAGCTTTTCCAATACAAAATTGAGGTCCCAGGCAGGAGATGGAGCTCTCCTGGGTGGTCTTAAGTTTTTGGCCCCTCTGAGATACTGATTTTGCAGAAGATGAGAGAAGAGGGGAGGTTCTGTGTTGTAATGAGCTGAAATGGCTGAGGCATGGATTTCTATGGAAGAAAAGGACATGCCCTTGTGAAGCATTTCAGTTAAGTATAGTAAAATCTGAGGAATGTTGGGCACTGCTGTGCTTATCCCTTGAGACTGAGTCCAGGCACATAATCTTTTCCATTTGTCAGCATAAGATTTTCTGGTACTAGGCCTTCTCGCCTCCAAAATGACATCCATCACAGGTTTACTGAGGGATGCTAAGGGTGAATTTAGGTGATTAGCCACACTGCAAGATTCAAAGTTTGGAGCTGAGTGTGCAAAATTTGGTTGTTCTGCTGAGACAGTAAGTAAGGTGCCTGAGGCAGGTGCCATGGTGGAAGGTGTGACACATTGCACAGGAGTGGGTACCAGTGTTGGCAAGACCAGTCTGGTGCAATCAAAATCATTTTTGGTTTGTCCTGCTTGACTTTTAGTAGAACGTTGGAGAGCAGAGGCAGAGAGGGAAAGGCATAGACTGATAGGTTTTTCCAGCTGAAGGATAGAGCATCCACTTTCCAGGCTTTTTTGTGATGAGTCCTTGTGCAAAATTTGTCCAACTGATAGTTCTATGGTGAGGCAAAAAAGATCTATGTCTGGGCTCCCCCATTTGTGTGTCAACATGTTGAAAATCCATAGTTCCAGTTTCCATTTGTGTGGGTCCATGAGATTTCTGCTTAGTTTGTCTGCCAGAGTATTCAGCTTTCCTGGCAGGAAATGAGCTTGATAGATCAAGGCCGTGTTTCACAATGCCATGGCTAGTCTGCAAAGGGGGTAGGAGTGTGTACCCCCCCCTGCTTGTTTATGTACCACATAACTGTGGTGTTGTCTGTCTTTATCATTAATTGTCCTGGATGAAGGTAGTCCTTGAAGGCTGTCAGTGCATTCTGTACAGCTAGCATTTCTTTTTGATTGATATGAAGGTGCATTTGATTTGGGCTCCATTTGCCCTGAATGCACTTCCCTGCCAGATGTGCCCCCCAAGCATAGTCTGATGCACCTGTAGTTAGGGTTTGGGTGGTAGGGGGTGGTGTGAATGGCAGTCCCTTGTTTTGGTGGCAGGCATCTGCCCACCATAGAAACTCTAGTTGCAGGCAAGGTATGATAGGAATCATTGTTTCCAGGCTGTGACAATGCTGACTCCATAGACTTTTTAAGTACCACTGAAGTTTCCTCATATGCAGTCTTGCCTATGGAATTAGAAGAATGCAGGAGGCCATGAACCCCAAGGCTTGCAGTATTTGCCTTGCAAAAAGCAGGGTTTTTGTGGCCACTTGTTTGAAGTAAGTCACCAAATGAATTTGCTTCTCTAATGTAAGGAAAGTCATCTGGGCAGTTGTATTCAAGCTTGCACCCAGGAATGTAATTTTTTTGAGAGGGCACCAGTTGTGATTTATTTTCGTTTATAGTGTACCCTAGACAAGTTAGAACCCTTTTTACAAATGCCAGATGGTTTAGAAGAGTGTCCTTGTTTTCTGCCTGAATTAGACAATCATCCAGGCATGGATATACTTGAATATTTCTTTGCCTGCAAAATGCAATTACTGGAGCCAGGCACTTTGTAAAGACCCTGGGTGCAGCAGATAAGCCAAAGGGCAGTGCAGAGAACTGGTAATGCAAGTAGCCTGCTTTGAAGCTGAGGTATCCTCTGCAAGATTCCCTGATTGGGATATGCAGGTAAGCCTCTTTTAAATCTAGAGTTGCCAACCAGGCATCTTTGCCTAGCATAGGAAGTAACTGGTGAAGAGTCAGCATCTTGAATTTTGGAATGTCCAGAAAGGTGTTTAGAGTAGATAAGTCCAGAATTGGATGCCATGATTTGTCTTTTCTGGGTACCAGCAAAAGTCTGGAATAGAAACCTTGTCTCTTTTCCTCTTCTGGTACTGGTTGAATAGCCCCCATGCTCATGTGGAAAGTACTTGTTTCTGGGCCTCTGCCCACTGATTTGGGGGCAGGTCTGGCCATCCGTGTGGAATTGGCAATGTGTGGAAATGAAATCTGTATCCCTGGGATACTATATTTAAAACCCATTTGTCCTGAGTTATAAGTTGCCAGTTTCTTGCATGACGAGCCAGTTTTCCCCCCAAAGGGGCGGCTAAAAGTTAAGTGCTTGGTAAGTATAAAGGGAAGTCATTGAGACTGCTTACCATAGGGAGGTGTCTTGTTATTTCCATATTTGGAAGAGGAGGCACCCCATTGTTTTGTTCTGAAAGTCCCTTGGGACTGAAACCTGGAGCCTTTGGAGTGTCTGGGTTTGACTTGAGTGGCACTGGAAGGAACTGGAAAGGACCAGTTCTTAGTGGGCCAGTGCCTACTAAATCTTGGAGATTACACTTGTAAGCAATCTTTTACAGTTTGCATAGATTTAGCTTTATCTTCCATATTTTTAAAAACTTCTTCAGCCTTATTACCAAAGAGACGGTCCTGCTATATAGGAGCATCCAACAATTTTGCTTTAACATGATCAGGCAGATTTTGCTCTTTGAGACAAGCATGCCTTCTTAGCACAGACCCAGTTACAGCAGCCCTGCAAGAGGCCTCCAAAGAATCAAAACGACATTGCAAAGTATGTTTTCCAACTTGTTCAGCTGAATGCAATAAATGCTGTAAATCTTTGTTTTCCACACAGTCAGAAATTAACATAATTTTCTGTTTAAGCAGTCCCATGATATGCTGTTGATATTTTAGCATATGAAATTGACAGTTTAAAGCCCTGATTGCCAAGGTTGCAGAAGTATAAACCTTCTTACCCCATCTATCCAGAGCCCTGGAATCTGTATCAGAAGGGGTAGGAGTTTTAGCCGTAGAAGCCTTAATGCCCTTGGGACCCTGAGAAATGGTTTCAGGATCTGCAACAAGATTTTTGAAAAGGAATTTGTGGGAGTCAGGAACCCTGTAGTATCTGTCTGGCTTACAAGGAGCCAGAGGCAGAGAATCAGGAGCCATACTAGATTCTGAAAAAACATCATCAACAATGTCTAGAACAGGAGGTATAGCCAAAGGCCTATGCTGAGGAAGAAGAAGAAAATCCCTAAGTCTCTTTTTAGATTCAGAGAAATCCTGACTTTCCTAGTGGAAATGTTCCCTTAAAGTATGTAAAGTTTCCCCAAAAGAAAAATCTTCAGGGGGAGAAGCAGAAGGAATGGAATCTTCTGCATCAGAGTCCTTATAAGTAGGTATAGACAATTCCTGTTCATTAGAAGAGTCAGAAGAAATAGAATCCTGTTCAGAAGATTCATAATCAATGTCTTGCCTAGGCCTCTTAGAAGGGGGGGGGGGTGGTTGGCTTCACCTGATCAGAGTAATTAAATCTTCAGCCATATTGATCATTTGTTTTTTAAGCATAGGGGCCTGCACATGTGGCCCAGGCACTGTTTTTTTAGGCATAGGTCGAGATGTTGGCCTTAGTTTTGAAGATGGCGTTGGTCTAATATACAAATCTGTAGGCGTGAAAACACCCTCAGAAGCTGGTGCCTGCACAGCGGCTCCGGACCCATCCAAGGTAGAGATATCCGTGGGTTCCATAATTGAAGCATCTCGCGGTATACTGGACTCCAAATGGGTCTCAGTAGAGGCCTGCAAATTAGAAGTAGCGGGTATCAGGGGCTGCGAAAGCATCTCACTGAGTACTGGCAAGCTGGTGACTGGCTTAGGAGAAGCGTTGTCAGCAGTTTTGGACCTCAGCATCCTGTCTCTGTCTTTTTCTTTGCATTTTTTAGGTATTCCGGTAGTCGGATTGCTAACCGACAACATTTCTGGATAATTAAAATGTGAGCCAAAATATCTAGAAGCAAAAATGTACCGCCGTTTGATAGTGCGTTGATTAAATAAAGCACAAAACTGACAGCAATGTACATTGTGGTCAAGGCCTAGGCAAGGAATACAGTACAAATGAAAATCCTTATGAGGTATTTGCTTTCAACAAGTAATGCAATTATTAACTTTTACTGACATTAGTAAGGAGCAAGAAAAAGTTTCCCCAGCGGGGTACTTAGCTTTTTAGTTGAAGACTTCGGATCTGAAACTCAAAAATGAAAATTTCAGGAGTTGACTGACCAGCACTTGCGAACTGCTTCTGCTTTGGGCACCGCGCAGCAAGAAAAACTAATGTAATGGCGTTGGCTGCATATTTTATACCCCTGACAACCTGACATCATGAAAGGAGGGACAGCAACCGTCGCAGGACCCAAGACTTTGTTAATCAGGCCGACTGAGGGCAACCTGCCAGCAGATTACCCAAATGTAATGACTGCAACAGTGAAACACGAAGAACATATTTTTTGAAATGGCTGTATATTGACTGCACTTTACAAAATAGTCGCAATTTTCACACAATAAATTTTTTGGAATAAATGCACAGTAATAAGCATTCACTGTAAGTACTTTTACACACTTTAGATTCTTTGAATAACTCTAGTTATGCCCTGAATAGCTTTAACCAATTTGAAATAGTAGTTATGTCAAAACACCATAATTTGCCAAAAAACATGCAGTCTCCTTGCTTTATTTATACTTAATGTGCCCTTTTGCCCTTATTTATATTTGTTTTGCACATTTAATCTGTTTTCATGGCCATTATACTTTTTTGTTCTCATTTTAACTCTGAACATGCTCGTTTTACTTTAAATATGCTCATTTTGCAATTCTGAGGTGATTCTGAACCCCTTATGTGGCTTCTGATAATCGTTTTATCAAATATCTTAATCTCGAATATTTCATTTTATTAATAAACTTTTTAAGCCTTTCATTTGCTTATTAAAGATTTCCGTGCTATTCGTTTGCTTAATAATGCATTCTGTGCCCTTGTAATGCTGTTTTATCTTTTTTATAAAATAAATTGTTCATGCAAGTCTTCATTACCTTTAGTTCATTTGTGGCCCTTTTTTTGCCTTTGTTTCACTTAGTTTACCTTCACTGTTAACTCTGCACCTCGTGGCTCTGAAAAGAAGTCTCTGGAGTCCCAGTTCTGATAGCACCTTGCTCGTCTAGTCAGGATGAAGTAGACGAAAATTATGGGTTTTGTTCAAGCAGCTTTACTATGTAGAAACACATCAGAAAAGAGTCTAAATAACTAAGTTATAAACAAACTCTCATATACATACATGTTAAACACTCTGGCTGCACTTCTCCAAATGGCACTGATGCTAACACGTGCTTGCTATCTCTATGCAGGTGCTGTCCTTGGAAATGCTTCTTAAAGGTACAACACAGCTCACTATTCTACACCACAGATTTGCTATGTCTACTGGCTGGGTATAGGAAATGGCATCGATAACTAATTCTGCTCATTGTTGGGTGTTGACCTTAAGATTGCAGACATAGCTGAAAAATACCTTATGTTTATCTTTAGCTTTGAAGGCTACTTTTACCTCAAAGTCAGCCTTCAGAGACTTTAATTTCCTTATCCACTTGTTTAAGCTAATGACAGATTTAATGCTCTGTTGTACACATTCCCACTTACTTCTTGACAGGGTTTTCTTTCTTTTGTTTTACTATCTGTTAAGACCAGGGATCCACCAGGCTGTCTTGTTTTTGTGGTTTGAACTGGCCTTATTTCAGCTCAGTACTGCTGTTTCTATGCTGTTGTTTATGTTGTCATGCAGGGCTTTAGTGTCCTGCTCTCCATAGGCTACTGTGTTTTTTGAATATGGGGAAGTTTGGAATCAAGCTATGGCCATCACTTAATAGGGGGTAGTTTGCCTTAGAAAAGTTTTTAAAGTTCTTGGTGTTCAGTGGGGAGTCTTGTTTTACCTTAGTTTCCAGGGAGACCACTTTGTGATCTGATCTTACCGGTGAGGACATCACATGGGGTGGGGGGTGCAGCACTCTCCCATATTTGTGAGTATCAGATCTAGAATATTTGTTTCCCTAGTGGGAATGCTGACCAGATGTTCCTGGGTAATTGAATATGAGAAGTCGAGGAATCTTTGGGCCTGTATGTTGGTGGTCATGTATGCCTCCCAGTTAATGCAGTGGTAATTAAAAATCATCCATGAGTATGGTATTTGGCTGCATGGTGAGTAATTCAAGTAGCTCTAGGTATGAAGTGTGGCTATCTTGGTTCATGGAGGGGGGGTCTGTAGCTTGCAAGAATTTGGTAGTGGGTTTTTCCCATTGATAGTTGGACATAGAGTAGTTCTAGCATTTCATATTGTTTGACCAACCTTGAGGTGAGATTATTCTTTATGTAGACAGATACACCTCCTCCTTTAACTCTCTCACATTCTGTGGGTGAATGGAGCATTTGATAGGCATTATAGCCATCCCCAACTGGAGTGCTTGCTGTGGATTAAATCATGTCTCTGTAACTGCACAGATGTCAGTATTCTCCCATATGAGGAGAGCTTTCAAGGAGTGCAGCTTCCTGTTGAGACTGGTAGCACTGAACAGCAACAACTTTAGCTTGTCCTGAGTATCTTTGTTATGCTGGAATGTTTGTCTGTTTGGCAATGCCTAACAAAGTAAGAGTAGCGGTAGTTAATGTTTTAGCCAATATCCAAATGTCTAGACATGACAGGTAGAGATCATCCCTGGTAAAGCAGAGTGATCTGTCAACATGTCGTTTGAGGTTGACGAATGCTGGACCCCTTCAGAATGACACCAGTAGCTAAGCCAATTGCTTAAGTCGATTATTTTCTGTCTGTATTGTGGCATCATATTTGAAGATGGTAGAATGCTGCTCAATGTTAGGTTCAAACCTGCCTGTGACATATTCTGAGAGTTCAGTCATGCCTCTCTTCATATAGCTCAGGCAGGTACATCTCAGGTCATTTACTCCCACATGGACTATGACAGAGTCATGCTGGTATGTAGGGTGAATGACCTGCATGTGTGATCTGCCGGATTCTGGCCACTGGAAGGTAACTAACCGTAACCCTCTTTATCCAGCTTGTAAGGGGGACATCTGTCTGTATCACAACGGAGTCACCTAAGACCAGAATGTCAGGTTCTGAACTGTTTCACCTTATGGTCTTGGCACTCAAGACACAATGAGATGTAGTTTTATACTTTGTACTGGTATGTGTCTTGTTTTTTTGAATTTGGGGTTTCTCCGAACTGCACCTTTGAGGTCTTTGAGGCTGAAAATTACATGTGAGCACCTCTGCATATGTAGGTCTAAGTTGGTGGTCTTTAGTGGGTGCAGTGAGTGGTGTGTGTGTGGGTTACTGACAACCTGTTTGTAGCATGTAGTGTCTGTATGTGAGAGTCTGTCTTCCAATGACAGTGTATAAGTACATCTGTCACATACAGTATTTGCCTGTTTAAGAATTAAGAAACCACTCAATGTACATGAGGCAACTGCTACATTGCCTCAGGATGCCCATGTCCACCAAGCTGGAAACAGAGATGGTAGGAAAGTGTCCATCCATGGATGTCAGTCTTAGTTACATGGGATATGAGTGATGAGTGCATATAAACTGAACAAGGTGGGTGTTCAGCTGACCTAAACTGTGATGCTGCTCAGTGCCCAAACAAGCTGCTTAGTAGGCGGTGATAGTCCTGGGTGCTAAGATAAGGTAATGATAACTAAAAAATTCCTAGATGAAAGTGCAAGTGCTGCTCACCCCACAAACTTTGTGCCTAGTGAGTGTTGTAGAACTGGGGTAAAGTTCTGAGATAATTTTATAGGGAAACTTTGATTTTTGACATTTATGTGTGTGTGTGTGTGTGTGTGTGTGTGTATGTATATATATATATATATATATATATATATATATATATATATATATATATATATATAAGGCACAGTAAACAGCCACTGCACAAAGAGCAGCTTCACACAAACACAAGGCTTAAATACACTTAGAAAAAAGTGAGTAAAACACTTTCTAAGCCAACAGACCAATCAGATAAGTACACAATGAGCTTGCTACCAGCAATTCCCAGCTCAGATGAGTAAAGTCAGCCCTAAAGAATAGCTTAGGTTCAATTGTCTCAATTGACTCAAAGTCACGTACCTGCTGTTCAGAGTCCAGTGTATTACCACTAGACCATGGGATTTGGTTCCCACTTGCTTGTTTATGTACCACATCACTATAGCATTGTCTGTAGACACTTGAAATGATCCTGGAGACCACAGATGATACAGAGAGTTGGCAGCCTTTATGAGACCTAACACTTCTTTAATGTTTACATATTTTGCTCTGTCTTTTTTGCCCCAAAGACCCTGTGATTTTATACCTGTTGACACTGCTCTCCAAGCAAATGAAGTGTCTGTTGTAAATGACTGCTTTGGAGCAGGAGCGGAGAATGTGAGACTGGGATTCTGACAGATATGAAGTCTCCACTAAGTTTTCACAAATCTGAGGACTGGGATTTGAAAAGATAATGGGCATTGATTCTGGGACCAAAGGAATTCCAGACACCAGTGTACCCTTCTCATACGGAGTCTTACAAGATGTATCGAGAGGATCACAGAATCCATCAAACCCAAAATCCTGAGTTATTCTGTCTTTGTGACAGAATGAGTGGAAAACTCCTGTCTAAATATAGATCTATTTTTTTTTCTGTGGAAGCAAAGCCCTTTGTATTGAAGTGTCTAGCAGCCACCTCAAAACACCATCAAGTGTGATGGAATCAAAAAAAAGACTTTAGAATGTTCTCTTGGAATCCCTGTTTTTGTAGGAAATCTTTTATCCAAGTGAGGGATTGCTTACACTTTAAAAAGACTAAGAAATAAGGAAGTCATTTAAACATGGAAAAATGCGGATACCTTGTAGCCTGCAATTGGCTATAACAATAGCTAGACACTTTGTGAACACACTTGGAACAGTGGACAGCCGAAAGAATAAGGCAGAGAACTGATAATGATCCAGACACACAAAATCTTAACAAGTGCCTGAAATCCAGATTAACAGAAATATGATGATATGCATCTTTAAAATCTCAAGTTACTAGAAAACTCAAATGAGGAAGAAGGGGTAACAGGATATGAAGTGAAAGCATTTTGAAACTTGGGCACGATCACAAATTGAAAGAGTGATCCAGAACTAAAGTTATTTCCACAACTGAGGAACGGGAACAGCTTCTATTACCTCCCAAGACCGAATATGATGTAAGACAGGAGGAAAGAGAAGGTTTTGGTGTGGCAAATAAGGAATCCCCTGGAAAGGAGGAATTCCATCTCATTGCCATTTGTATCATAGATGGATCACATTCAGGGCCCATTTGTCTGAAACAATATGTTGCCAAAGAGAGAAGAGGATGTGTTAAGGGACTGACAGGGTGGGAGGCGGGGGCAGGAACCCTTATATAGACATTCTGACTAGTCTGACTGCCCTTTGTTCTGCGAGGTTCCTGTTTTCTTTTTGGAACCTCCCTGTCATTGCTTTTTAAATGTCTGCTTACCAGCATTTCACTAACACTAGTTATTTGTTGCTTGTTAAAACTGGATGAGGGAGTAGAAAATCCCTTGGAGAATTTACAGAAGGAGGGCTAAAAAATCTGAGAGATTCTTTGATTTAGCTTACCTTTTTCATCACACATTTCAATAACCTCTGCAGCAGAGGGTCCAAAAACTACATATCCAACCAAGGCAGAATTAAAAATTTCATTATTTACATCTTCTGGGATGTTCTGAGAATGCAGTCAGGCTAACCTCCTTAAAACACTACAAGTGGCATTAGCCCTGGAATTAGTATGTACATAGTCATTTCAAGTAATGAGCAGTGACCTGATAAATAGAAGAATCTAAACTACGCAAAGCAGATTTTTCCTCACAAGAGAAAACTGAAGATAAGTTCCTCATACTTTCACAAATAGTCAAGATAAACTTTATCAAATGAGCCTGACAGTTCAGAATTCTATAAATCAAATTTGCAGAAGCATATGCTTTTTTCCCCAAATGTATCAAAAACATTACCATCGTTATCAGAAGGGGAATGAATTAACAAAATGCTTGGCAGCAGCAGGGTATCTAAAGCTATAGCTGCCAGGTCAGCTCTGGGACAAGTGCATAAAAACTTGAAAGACTGAGGTACTTTGTACATTCTATCCACTTTCTTAGGGGCAACAGGTTGTTTATCAAGGAAACCACAGGCTGTGACAAACACAGTCTCTATTGTTGACAGTACTGGGGGGAATAGTTGAGGCTTCTAGAAATTCTAGTTTTAAAAAATCCTATTTTCTAAGGGACTGAGAAACCTCAGTATTTTTCCACTGAAAACAATGGTTCATTCTGGAAATAGTCACAGATAAATAGAATCCCTCACTTGGGGAAACAGGATACAACACTCTCCTCAGAATCTGAATCAGAAACTTGAGAAGAAAACACTGCACCTGTCCCAATACATTCTCATACAAATTCCATTCCTTGAACCTCTTCAGAGAAAAGGGAATCCATTTTACTTTTATGAGAAACCACCTTATAAGAAAGGTGAAGAATCAAGCTAAATGTTTAGTTTTCTGTCTTTTTGTGACAGGAAAGTTAGGGAAACAGACTCGGTACTGCCAGAAACAGCTTCCCAAGGGAGGAGAGCAACATTCTGGATAACCACAGGCACATTCCCTACCCATTCTCTCATGACCAACAAGAGCTGGGGGAACCCCAGCAGATGCAGAGGTTGTAGCTAACCCCTGGTCCATGGTGGCTGTGTTGGCAACACCAGAAGGATCCAACAAAAAAGATGAGTGGTCTGGCAAACAAGCTTTTGGCCATAACAGAGTCACCCACCAGTAGCCGAGGCAAATTACCAGCCAGCTGTGGTACCAAAGGCTACTTAAGAATCTTCTTTTTCTTTTTGTGGCTGAAAAAGAGTCCAACTGATGGACCAGTAGTTTATTCCAGGTTTAAGCTTAGCAGTAATAGTGGATAAAAATAGAAAAGTAGGCAAAAGGTAACTTTTTCCCACAAAAATAATAGTAAACAGCACACTTTGTCCAGCCTTGAATAGTAAAATAGACATGTTTTTTTCCACAAAGAAAGTTTTATATAACTTTTAAAAACTTTTTACTACAAAAGTAAAAAAATGCATTCCCATTTGAAAATATATACATGTCTTGAGACAGTCAAGGAAAATACTTTTTCCTAGCTTAAAAGTACTTGGGTCTCACAAAAAGTTAGTTTAAACATGTTTAAAAGTAATGTGGAAGATTTTTCCCCAAAGGAAACTTATCGGCCTATCAGTCGAGCAGCATTAGCCAACTGTTGATCCTCAAAAGTAGATTCAGGAGTACTCTTCTAAGTGTTAGAAAAGTTCTGAAGAGCTCGGCCCCATCATCTGCCTTTTTAGACAGCTCAGCTTAAGCTAACAATTTTGGTGTGTGGAAGGTGACCTGATGCTTTGGAAGCTGGCCAACTGTTATATACTTTGCAAGATATAACTCATATAAATTAAGCTACTGCAGCAGTACTGAATACGAAGAGCATTCTTGTTTCTTATTGTACACAGCAATATACGAAGTCAGAGTTAATAAATGCAATAAATACATTATAACACTGACACTATGCAAGTAATACACTTTGACATCAATAATAACAGATACAATAATAACAATAAAACTAATGATAACCATGTCTATTAATATTAGTGATACAGATATTTTTATTTTCAACAAAGGGTGTTTCCTACAATATTGGGGCAGGGCTTCTTTTCACATTTAGTGCTTGTTTTACAACAAGCACATGTGGATAAACAAGCAAGCATTTATAACACAAGAAACACAACAAGAAAAACAACAATACTAAGAACACCAGATTTAACAGTTATGTACTTAAAGCTTTAATTATTCAAGATTTCTTCAGAACTAATTCAAAACACATTACTAGGGTGTATTAATGTGCCATTAAATCAACCCATTCTTCATAAAACACCACTCACAATCAATTTAACTTAATCATTCTCAAATGACATTTAATGTTCAAACAAGCATTAATTCTGGGAAGGAATGTGGCATTTAACTTAATAACCTGAATTCCAAGTATGTGTTCACATACCCATCCATGAGTAAATTCTTTCACAGATACTAAAACGTTAAAAACAAACTTATTAATATTGTTGCATATACCAGGATGCTTACTCAATACATTAATAAAAGCTTTGTTTTAATAGCATTCAGTTTTTAATCCTATCACTTAATGTCTTAGTGATCTTACCTAAATAGAACACCTTATTCATAGGTAGGTATGTACTAGACTAATGGCCCTGGAACCTTTACAAGCCTAGCCCATAGAAGTGCCCTGTCATCGTGCTGCACGTTAGTTCCCAGTGCCTCTATCAAGTAGAGCCACTGGAGTGATCCCAGGGTGAACTTTCTATTTCCCATCCAATCATCAAGATTTCTCTTGAAGAGGGCCAGTGAGGTGCTCTGCTTGACATGTATGGCAAGTCTATTCCAGAGCATGGGCAGTCTCTGGGTTATGAACCTATCCCTCCAGCATGTTCTGTTGATTGTGGTAATGAGGTTGAGGTCTCTGGAGTGTGTGGTGTGGAGGGAATTGGGATTTCTTTAGATGTAGCATTTCTAACAGAGCTGAGTCAGACATAGCTTTGTAAGTCAAGCAGAGATCACCTCTTAGTAGATGATATGAGACAGAGAATAGGTGGAGTTTTTTGAGTCTGTCTGTGTAAGACATGTGTTTAAGACCTAGGATCCTCTTCCTTTGGTACTTTTGTGGTCTTTCCAACTGTTGTATGTGTCTAGTGAGGTACATGCCAAATGGGGCATTATACTCAAGGACTGGCCTAATGAGGTAAGAGTAGAGAGAGAGAGAGAGAGATGATGACCTCTTTTTTCCTGGATGCAAAACCCTTGGTAATGAGATGTGCCACATAAAAGGACTTTCTGACCACAGTGGTAATGTGGTGGTTGAAGGAGAGGTTGCTGTCAACCTGTGTTCCCAGATCTCTTATAACGCCTTCAGTGTTCAGTGGGCTCCCATCGATGTGGTAATTAGTGGGAACTGAGTTTTTCCCAAAGGGGATGATGCATTTTTTTGGCATTAAGCTTAAGGCCATGGTTTTGACACCAGTCATTGGTCTCAGTGAGGCCTTTCTGTAGGATGTCTACATCACTTGGGGAGTTAATAATGACTCCCAGTTTGCAGTCGTCTGTGAACCTGGTCAGCCAGAGTCCCTCTGTGTTGGCCTGGATTTCTGAGAAGTAGATGCCAAACAGGAGAGGACCCAAGACCAATCCCTGTGGGACTCCACTGGTGACTGGTCAGCAGTGTAACTTGGAGTCCACTACTTTCACACTGTGTATCTAAACAAACTACCTTTTCAGATTTACAGTTTATTCTAATTTCAATTAATTCCATTTACAGTGATGTTTATACTTCTACTGCCTTATAAAAAAAACACAAGGGAAGGTGCTATAGTTCTACTTATATAAGTTGTTCTTTTGTTTATCTAAAACATCTTTGATGTTATTATTTTTTTTTTACAAGACAAATTAATTTGCTATAATATTTTCTAACTCTGGATTCCCCTGTATTATTTTTCATTTAGTTCAATCTACTTTTTTAAAAGTGTCAGCATCTATCTGCACCACATTCAATGGGAAAAGGCTAAAAATAATGGATCTTGTTCTTTTTATGGTATACATGACTGGTCTTAGTTTCATCTTTTAAAATAAGTACATGCGATCCATATCTATCATTTTTTATTTCATTTATTATTTTATTAATATATTCTGTCTCTAATGTCTGTGTTCAAGTGTACTTCTTAATTTATCAAGTTCTTCCTTAAACATTGTATCTGAGCTTGCCAGTCATGAAATCCTAACAGTTTAAACCTTAATTACTACACTTTTCACACAATCAGGGTGATGACTATTCCTCTTTAAACACGTATTGAGAAATTGTGGCTGGTGAAACATCTGTGACTCAAAAGTTTCACTTTCTTCTTCCATACTTAAATATCTAAATAACTAATAGCATTCCTGACCTATTCATATGTAAAACTCAAAAGGTAAGTGGGAGAATTCAAGTATTTGATACAATTTTCAAAAATCTCCACATTTCCCACCCATATAATATAAATATGGTTCCCTATTACGTTGTCGAACTTTTAAAAGTTAGAACGTTATATGGTCGAACCCATATGTTTGAACTTTAAAAGTTCGAACGTGTTAACAGAGGCTTCTGTTCAGTGACGAAAGGGAAGATTTCCCTTTACTGCACTGTTGTGTGGTCTGAGTTGGTATATTTAAAGAACAGGGGGTGTGGGGGTGCAGGAGGGCCTTTAGGTAGTTTTTTTTCTGTTTTTTATTTTTATTTTTTTTGTCATTTTCGAAAATTTAAATGTTTGAACATATGGGTTTGACCATATAGCATTTGAATTTTTAAAGTTTCAATAACGTAATATGAACCCTACAAATATGGCCAATACATTGTTTATAAAAATGGTAGTGTCTTTATACCTACAATTTGTTATAATCTCTGATTTCCATTGAGTCATGATTAAGTTGGCACAGAATGAGGCCATATTAGCTCTTTGACAACTCTTTTGTTGAAACAATGTATCCCCCAAATTAAAATAATCATTGTTCACCATTAGTTCCATCAAAAAGCAGGATGTCTTGATTTTCCTATTGGAACAACTAGTGTTTTTGTTTAGATACTGAATCAACATTGTAACACCCTAATCAACTGTATAAAGCCACAATATCCATGATTACCAATGAATATTCTCTTTGCCATTTGAAATCCTTTACTAAACTTAAAAAATGCCAACTATCACTAATGTAGGAAAAATTCTTAACCACTTCTTTTCTAAAATCTTTGTCTAATTGCATACTGATCGACTCCATCTCGGACCCTAAACCAGCAATTATCAGTCTGAAAAGTCGATTATTTTGATTCTTATGTATCATGGAAATTCTGAAGAAGTAGTCCGGTCTAGGTTTTTCCACATGAAAAAAAATATGTATAATGTTGGCTTAATGTCACTTCCATTAAGTAATTATAATAACTGAATCCTACTGTTCATCTCTTCTTAGCAATCTCATGATAACTACCTTTATCTTTTAAAATGCTCATGATTTCTTCATTGTACATTGTTGAGTTCATAACTACTAAACCAGCACCCTCATCATCTTTCATAAATCTCAGGTTTTTGTTAGTACTTAATTTCTTAAAATAACTTTTTCATTACAACTTAAATAATGAAATCTTTTTGGATGGTGACATCTTTAATGCAGCTCTAAATTCATTAACACATGCTTGTTCAGAAACAGTGAAGACAGGAGTTAGCATCATGTTAAAGTTCTGTTTTTA
This sequence comes from Protopterus annectens, assembly GCF_019279795.1. Taxonomy (NCBI): domain Eukaryota; kingdom Metazoa; phylum Chordata; order Ceratodontiformes; family Protopteridae; genus Protopterus; species Protopterus annectens. The sequence continues at coordinate 226,655,165 of NC_056740.1, forward strand.
AATGCCCTTGTTTGTGCACTTTCAACTCCAGCAATTAAGTATTTCTGATTTAACCTTCTAGTATACAATTTAAAATTGCAAATGTTATTCACTATGTTTGCTGCACTTAAAGGTACAACATTCAACACTTTTTCTAAAACCAGTAACTCCTATTCATTAAACTCATAGGTACATAAATTAAAAATCTTAATCATGTTGGAATTGTTAAGTTTATTAGTTTCTTTACCACAGATGGAAACTCAAAATTCAAAGTTACATAATGCCCCAAATAAATATCATTAGCCTGATCAGCTTCCGTTAACATAATGTTGTTGTCAATGCAAGTAATTATGCTAGTATAAAATATATCACATCCAGATTCAACATCTGAAGGAATACCTACATCATATTTGCCAATTAATTCTAACCATAATTATTTCTTATTGAATGGAATAAAAGCCTCATCTGCGGTGTTGCACTCACACTGTGACTTCAACCTTGTTCTCCTTCAAAGACTTAAAATTAATTTGCTTTTCATTTATAGATAAATTTGGGCTAATTTTATCATTCACTTCAGCTCCCAGAATTACATCTCTCACAGGGCTGTTTGTGGATGCTGGCTGTTTGTCTCCATCTTTTATTGTACCCGCTTGGTCTGGTATTGCAAAAGTTTCCACAAAAATCTTCTATATCTGATTGGCTCTGTCTTCAATTTTGATCTATTTGAAAATCTCTTTTACACTTCTAAGCCAATTGGTGTGACCTCTGAGGAGTACTCACACCATTTCCTTCTTCTTCATGAACATGTACATCATCCTTCATTCCTCCTTTTCTTTGCTGGCCACTTTGATGCCAGGCCTATAACTGATCTATAACTGGATACAGGGTTTTGGTTTCATAGTCCACAAAATCTCCATACATTTTTTCTTTTCTCTTCTGATGTTCTTTGACAAAGTCATTGATCTTGTTTAGGACCTTATTATGCTCTACTTCCTCTATCCCTTAGTTATTTGCTCTTATAAACTGACCCTCGTTCACAAACAATCATTAATTCCAAGAAGGATGTGGAAACATAATTGGAATGAAAGGAATTTGTCTTGCAAATGAAGTTAAATGCCAAACACCCCTCCAGAATTAATAATTGTTTGAACATTAAATGTCTTTTAAGGATGAATACGTTAAAATATCTGTGCCTGTTGTTTTCTGAAGGAGAAATTTGTAAGGGCATATAAATAAGGGATAATAATGTGGTTGTACTTGCTCTGAAGAAGTCTAGAATAAGTAAAGACAAAAGTGTTAAGCTGTTTAATTCATAGATCTAAGCATTTCTGTTTTCTATGGTGTGTTTTTGAATTAATTTATTCATTTTAAATACAAGTCTATTTTCTGTAGGATTTTTGGTTGTATTTTAAACACAAATATTGAAAATTATCTTTCATTGTATAACATCCAATTTACATGCAATGTGACAGAATCTCACAAGGAATTCTACAATGTCATTAACTTAGAAGAAAGCAGCTTCTCTTCTACAAAGTACTTACCTGTGTGATGGAATTGCTTGTTCTGCAAACAGGTCTAACTGTATGTAGACATACTGTATAGCTGAAGAAAATAAGCCTGTGGTGCTTTTATTTTATAAGCTAACTTCTTTAATTGAAAGTTTTAAGTTGCACTTAATGGAGAAAAATAACTGTCCAGTAAAGCACATTTTGAAATTATGGTCAATTAAATTATAGTTTAACTTGTGTATTCCCTCCACCTAGCCATAATATACTTTCAGATGCATGTAAATGTAGCCCTTGTCTTAAATATTCTTTAAGTGATGGTTCCCTCATCTGTTTCTGAAAAAGTGGAAGATGTAAAATCAGTCTCATCATTGTGAATCTCTCACTTAAAAACAAAGATAGATAGCAGAAATGAAATTTATGTAAGAGATCTGTGAAGAAATGAAATTTATGTAAGAGACCTGTGAGGAAGGCACATTATTCTTTGGGGTATACAGAGTGCAAAAGAAGTGGGAATGACACTTGTAGATTATGAAATAAACAACACTGATATTTTGCAAGAGAATACCTGCAGATATACAACAACATCTAGAAGACAAAGGAATATAAATTTCAAATACTAAAAATACTACAGAAATGCTTAATAAGCAATTTAATTTGAAAGGTTATATTTCTGGGTCATATAACCTTACAGAATACCTCCAGAGTATAGATCAATTAAACTTCATGTGATCTTAATGTCTACCAAAAAAAAAATCTGCATTTCCAAATCCACAAAGTTATGCAGGTGTTTTTCTCATTCAAAGCTGGGAAGCTAAAATGTACAAGAGTAAACAAGACATATACCTTGTTTTATAGTTCTCATAACCTGACTTTCCTACTGCAATGTATCTAGAAAAGTATAACATATCAGTAACACAGTCTGAAGCTACTGCCAGTTGCCTGTTGTTTGTTTGATAGATAAAGTACTAGCTATAGGTAATACAAAAGAGTCAGTCTAGTCAGTAGACACATATCGATAAAAAATGCAAGACAGAGAACCAACAGAATAAGTAAACCATTGTGAAAAAAGAAGTTATGTACTTACCATAATGTTCCCTCTCTGTCATCCATTTTCATTCTTTGTCAACAGATGGGTTAGGATCTGATCCCTAAAGATCATGTAAACCAAAAAAACTGTATAGCTTCTCCCTTACCCATAGTGCACCAACCCTGTTACCTCAGATATTGTTTGCTGATTTTTGCCCAAAAGGAAATATTTATGATGCATAGATAAAAGAAGGTGAAAAATTGCACAGTTAATACATAAAAAGACTATATCTGGAGGTCAATATAAAGGACAGTGATGTCCTGTAAAAAAATTATTCTTCCAGGAGTTTACAAAGGATAGGTGTTGGTGGGTGGGGAGTTGAGGAAGAATGAAAATGGACAACACAGATTGAATGTTATGGTAGGTACATAACTTCTCTATCTCATGTTGTCAGTTTTCATTCTATCCTCAGCTGATGGGACCGAATCCCCAGCTACCTAAAATCCTGGGTGAACTCAAGGAAGGATGTTCATTGAGTCAGTTAAATCAAATAATGCTCTACCCCTGGAGACCACATCTAATTTGTAATGAGTAGCAAAGGTATGAGGAGTAGCCCAAGTAGCTGCTGCGCATATGTCACCCATGGATGTCCTTGAAAGAAAAACTGAAGACGTTGCCATGGATCTAGCTGAATGTGCCCATACTGGTTGTGGTAAAGTAACACCCAATTTTTTATAAATAAATGAGATACAGTCAGTTAGCTATCTGGCTAGAGTAACTTTGGCAACTGGTTTTCCCCAATTTCAAGTCTGCAAAGGAAATAAACAATTGGTCTGTTTTTATGTCTTTTGTTCTATGCAGATAAAAATGTTATTGTCTGTGAACATCCAGTAAATGTAACATGTATTCATCTTTGTTAGTAAATTTGGGGAAGGAAACTGGTAAATTAATGGATTGACTGAATATTGGATTCTGACACCATCTTGGGAAGAAAGGATGCATTGATTCGTAATGTAACTCTATCCTTGTGAAAAATCAAGTATGGAGGTTTTGAAGACAATGCTTGAATTTTTGAAATTCATCTAGCAGATGTAATGGCTACTAGAAAAAACATTTTCCAAGTAAGATATTTAAGGTCACACTTAGCTGCCGGTTTAAAGGGGGAAAGTATAAGTGCCTGCAGTACCAAATTGAGGTCCCATGGAGGAGTACGGTCTTTAAAAGGAGACCTTAAAAGTAGAGTGCCTCGCAATAAAGCTCTGCAGAACTTATGAGAGGCTACCGAGGAACCCTCAAACCCAATGTGAAAGTTTGATATTGCCGCTAAATGAAATTTAACAGTTGAGGAAATAGCTCCTTCTTTAAAAAGTAGGGCCAAAAATTCAAGGATGTTATGAATTAGAGCTGAAAAAGGTTCACCATGATTTTGATGTGCCCAATACACAAATCTTTTCCATTCACTATACTAGAGTTTATGTGTTGAAGGTTTATGTGAAGATAGAAGCATTTGTCAGATAAGGAAAGACAGCATAGGCTGTCTGACTATTAATGGAATTGGAGTAGCCAGGCCGTCAGCCTGAGGTTTTATATGTCTGGATGGATTATGCCTGTCGAGTCAGAAAGGAGGTCTGGAGTCAGATCCAGAACCCAGGGTTGATGAAGTAAGTGAGTCCAAAGGAAGGGGAACCAAATCTGCTAAGGCCAGTATGGTTCAATGAGGATAATTTTGCTCTTCAACATGGCAGCTTTCTGTAAGAATTTTGAAATTAGTGGGATTAATGGATAGGCATATAGTAGACTGGCTGGGCAGGTGTGAAGTAGAGCATCCCACCGTGATTTCCCCTGTGGGGGGATTAGGGCAAAATAGCTGCTGCATTTGTTGTTTAGGGGAGAAGCAAAATGATCACAGCAAAGATGGCTCCACGGGCGAAAAATCATTGTTGTCACATTCTTGTTGAGAGACCACTCATGAGGTAGAAGAATGCACCTGCTCAGCTTGTCTCCTATCACACTGGACTTCCACAGAATGTGCATGGGTATGAGAAAGCGGTTGGATGAGATCACCCATTGCTCCACTCTGAACTCTTATTGACACAAGGGGTAAGATCTGGTCCCTCCTTGTTTGTTGCTGTACCAAACTACTGACATAATTGCAATTGTCCCCAAAGGGAGAGCATCTTGAAGGGCATGCAATGCTAAAAGCACCTCTCTCATCTCTAGGACATTGATATGCAAATTGGCCTCTTCAGGGGACCAAGAGCCTTGGACTGTTTTCTCAAAAAGTGCTCCTGCCACCCAATTGGGAAGTGCCTGTGGTCACTATGGTCTTAAGCTGAGGTGAAATTAATGGACAGCCTTGTAGAACCTGATCTGATTGAATCCACCACCTGAGATCTTTCTTGCATATGTGAATGATTCCTATTAGAGTTTACATGGGTTGGTAAAGTATTGACCATTGTGTTGCTAGCATCCACGGAAATGCCTGAACCCGCTGCCCTTGAGGTTCCTTCAGGTACATGCAAAATGAGCCTCATGGAAGAATTCAAAATAGATTGCAAGGTAGCCAACTGAGAAGTCACAGATAATCGGACCTCTGCATAAACAGATCTTAAGAAGGTATTTGAGAGTTCCTTAATTAAATCTCTCTATAATCTTGCAAAACTTGCCAAATAATTCAGCAACCTTAAGGCGAAGGATGCTGAAGCATAGTCACCCTTTCCAAACCTGTCCATCACCCTAGGCTCCCTGTTAGGGGGATGAACAGCTGAACTATCCTCTGCAAATTCCTTTTTGGTGGCCGCCACCATGGCTATGGCATCAATGGGCAACCATTTACCCCATAACTGCTTATCCAAAGGTGGTGCCATAATCTTGTCTGGTCTCCAAGGTACGGGTTCAGCTGTGTCGGTTTCCTTCCACACCCACTGAGAGACTAACTCAATAACCTCTTGGCAGAAGAAGTAATCCAGGAGGTAGAAGGGCCAGTACCAAAAGCATCCAGGATCACAGACTCCTCGGATGAAAGGTTGGTGGGCGTCCAGCCATCTCTCTGTTCTAGAACCTCAAGGATGCCTCCAAATGAGGCATCTTCAGGAGGTGACCATGGGGACCCTTCACCTTCATCAAAGTCCATATCTTCTGTGACCAACTCCTCTGGGGAGTCCAAGTGCTTCCTCTTACATGTCTTCTTCCTGGGGACCTCCTCAGTGGGATACTCTGGTGCAGTATTAGTAGAAATTGAGATATCCTGTTGGGAGGCCTGGGGGTTTTGGATTGGCTGTCCGTGTGGCAAATAATGATAAGGCTCTGAGCACAGATACATCAATGTTGAAGGTTGAAGATCTGAGGTGGTTTGATTCATCCATTCTGCTAAGGTAGACAAAACACTCTTCACAGCCTCAAAGGCAGACCACCCCAGGGAAAGAGAAGACCTTGGATCTGAAAAGACAAGCTTTTGGACCCCTGTTCTCCCCTGCTTTGAAAGCAATCTCACTGAGGTGGAAGCTGGAGCTGAGCTATCCAGTGCCAAGGCTCCGAGGAGCAGAGATGGCTCTGATAACTTTGGAGTTGACTCCAACACCTCATATCTGACAAGGAAGCTGCTGAGAGGATCTTCCCCACCACTCTTTCCACATCTTCCTCAATCAAATTTCTGGAAGAAAAAGTGAAAACAATAGAGGGGGACCTAGGTCGGTGATGTTCCAAGAAAGGTGAGGGTACCCTTAAGGGCACCGGATCCACAAATGGTGAATATCTTGTTCTGGGTAGGTGAATAACACTTGAACTGGTAGGGCTAAAGTAGTTGGATCCCATACCTTTTTTTGTTGGATCTGAGGAAGTCGGGTCGATTATTTTTTTCTTTGTCGGATCTCTGGGTGAGGCCAGATCCATCTTTGTTCTTTTCTTGGATGGCTCTGAAACTGTGGAAGATGTAGCTGGTTTCAGAGAAGTTTTCAATTGTTTAGTTATGGAAGATGGATACCCAGATATAGCCTCTCCAAAGGCAAAAGGTAATAAGGCTATTAAAATAAGCTTGTTTTTCCATTCAACAAGCACTCTGGGGTTGAATACATGGCATATGGAACAATCTTCCTGAAGATGCAATGGTCCCAGACAGTACACACGCACATAGTGTGGGCATCAGACATGGGAAGTTTGTGCCTACACTTAATGCATTTCTTAAACTCAGCAGGGCCTTTTTCTGCCATAGCAAAAATTATAAAAAAGGCAAAATTTAAGAAAGTATATATTTTTTTTTACCGAGAGACAGAGAGAAGAAGAAATAGAAAAATCTATCAGCAATGGTAGTAAAAAGGTACTGCACCAAGTGTAGAAAGAAAGTAAATACTAACAATAGTATTTAAGAGGTATGCACTATATGATAGTCCAAAAAAGGGGGAGAAATACTAACAATAGCATTTTGAAAATTGCCAGCTGTACAATCAAGTAAGGAATAAGTAACACTTTAAGAATTTAAAAGAAATTAGAAAAATATCTAGATTTGAAAGTTAAAATGAAAACTCTTTTCTGACAAATGCTCAAGATCAGAGGTAACTTAGGGTTGGTGCATTATTTGTAAGGGAGAAGCTCAAGAGTTTTTTAGTTTCCACGAGCTTTGGCAATGGCTGAATCAGATCCAAGAGATCAGATCTAAACTCATCAGTTGAGGATAGAATGAAAATTGACATCAGCTGCATTGTTAAGTGAAAACTGGTAACTTTCCTTTGGACAATAGGTATAATGCATGTAGATAGATAGATACATAGACAGACAGATAGACATATAACTATAATGTATGCAGATAAGTAGATAGATAGACAGATGGAGACAGACATGCATACAAACAAAGCAACAGTGTACAGAGATCTGACTATGCCTTCAAATGCAGAACTACCTTTTTAATAAAAATATATTAGAATAGAGAGTGAAATTCCTAACAATAATAATTTGAGGGAAGGAATGTAGACATTGTGAAAAATCAAGAGTTACTGAATGTAGAATTAAAGGAAGATAAGTGAAAGTACCCCTGACCACAGTCTAATCATCTACAAGGTCATTGCCATGTAAAAGCTCACCCTGGTAGTTGGATGAATCAATCAATCAGGGAGAAGGAAGGAAGGTAAATTAATGACATTAATGTAGTTTATTGAGATACAATGCTTGTATACTGATCTGAATGACAGGATGTAAATATATGTAGATGGGATCAACTGATGGATGTAACTGATGGACCTTTTGTTACTACAATACATACCAGGATTAGCATAAGAAAGCAATGTACTTTCAGAATTCAGCCTGTTGCCTGATTAGCAGTTGTGGTCAATTTATGATCTGTAAAAAAATGCAGGAGCATTTCTGCCTTTAAAACTGGACATTTTTTATAAGATAAAGATTGCTAATGGATCATAATGTTTGGTTTATCTATTAGGGGATCACAAAGAAGTTGAATTTTTGAATACGTTTGCGCACAGATAATAGTGGATACTTTATTAATTTTTGGTAGCAATTTAAAATAGTGGTAAGTTTTTTATCCAGAAATGTTAGTGCTAATGGAATAATGTTTAAATCTATCATTTCTGATCTTGAATCATTAACCCAGGGAGATAACATTCCTGATGAAATGCGAGTATGTATAGATATATAACGTAATGTTTAACAAGTTGTGAGATAAAACAGTATAACTGGATTATGTGAATGTTTAAGCCTTTTAGGGTGCATCATTTTATTTATAGGAAAAGCAGGTGGTTGTTTCCTCATATTAATTATTACAATAACTGCTTTATAGTTCAGAAGTACTCTATTGATAAATATTTTTGAGCATGTCAGTCTGGATTTAAAGGTATAAATTTACATAAACTGAATTTATATGAAATATACAGAGTTCAAGGATATATTTAAGTTATGAAGATATTACCGCAGATTAAAGGGTTGTCATGAAAGTCTATTAAAAAAGGATTCTAAATGTCAAAAAAGATATGGAGATAGGGTCATTCTTTAGAAAGTTCCAGTTCTCATTTTAATATAAGGTGAGTTGCTGCCAATGCTGGCTATACAGATAGAGACATAACTATAAAAAGGATGAAGATATTTTGTAAGGAAAAAAAGAAGTTAAGTTGTGATAACAATTTAGATATCAAGAGGATACAAAGCATCTCACAAATCTTACTGGTATCTACAACAAAGGCAAACCCAGGAATTCATAAATGACTCGAGCTCTTGTGTTAAGGGATGAGGTAAAAGGGCCTTGCTTCTGAGATACTAAGATTTGTGATTCAGAGGCATATTCACCACAATAAGGAAATATCACATTATCAGCTAAGTTGTAAGTCTCTGAATTATTAACTACCAAAAGTGCAAATCTGATTTTCCTGCTATAGTCCTGCTGACTTTCAGACTTTAGATCTTTCAGGAAAATGCATGCTAATGCAAAACTTGTTGTTCTACCAACTTTCTAGGTTTATAAGAGGAATATTTGTGCCTCATATTTTGTTTTTTTTCCTTGTAAAACGTGAGGTGTTCTGCAAATCAGTTGGGATTGTAGTCATTAAATAATGACAGATAAGTTTCAGACTTAATAGCCTTGGGACAAAAGTAGTATAAAAGTAATAGCTGTCTCTGATTTTGGTCTTGTTTCCATTATTTTTAGTTTTCTCCTTGATTCTTGGGATAAGAACTTGAGATGTATGTGGGGGAAGAGGGGTTTCAGACTCTCTTCCTACAGCAGTGAGCTAAGAAGCTAAACTCTTACGTAGCAGTTATGTATTTATTCATTCATCTGCTGCAACCAAACATCTGATGTATGCAGTCACAGTCCTACAAGTGGCTGTAATGGACACTTGTGCGTGTGTGTGTGTGTGTGGGGGGGGGGGGGGTTGTAGAGGTTTACAACTATCTCTGATTTTGCAGAATGTTTCTGATTTTTTTAAATATATTATGGTCTTTTCCCACTAAATTTTTTTTCAGTCAAATTAGTGGGAATTACAGTCAGTAAATACTGATGACAGACATTTGAGTTTCAGACTTAAACTGCAAAAAATAATGCTAATGCAAAGCCTGTTATTCTAGCAAGTTTCTAAGTATATAAAGGCAATAGCTATTCCTAATTTTGATCCTTTGCTCACCATTGTGTTTAGCTTTCTGCTTGATTCTTGCAGTAAGAGGTTGAGATGTATGGCAAGGATGCACACTACATTCTGGGAGCAGTAAGCTGAGAATATAAATTCCTGTGTGTCAGTCTTTATGTATGTATTCATTCATTTCACACAGCCAGATTACTGTGGCTGTAATTGATGGCTGTGTGTGTGTGTGTGTGTGTGTGTGTGTGTGTGTGTGTGTGTGTGCATTTGTATGTCTGTGTGTGTGTGTGTGTGTGTGTGTGTTCATGTGTGTGCATCTGTATGTCTGTATGTGTGAGTGTGTGTCTGTGTGTGTGTGTGTGCGCATATGTGCGCATGTATGCGTGTGTGCGCGTGTGTGCGCATGTGTGCACGTGTGTGCACGCGCGCATGCATGTGTGTGTCTGTGTTTGTTTGTGTGTGTGGTTAAAAGCAATTACTGTGGCCAGTAGTTATCTTTATGTTATTGCACTCTGGCATCTGAGGTATCTACAGTCAATAAAGTTGACTTTAATTGCTGGGATCAGGGGTTGTCAGTGAATAAACGTGATCAATATTGCTGTCATTAGTTAAACAGTTATTAGTCTAGCTTTGCTGGGGTAGTATGAATTTGTTTGAAGCCAAATGGAATATTTTACAGAGTTTGTTGTAAGACAATGCAATACCTGAGATGTGCACATTCAAAAATATGGCTGTAATTAAAGTATGGGGATTGCCTGTGATGAAAATGTTTTGATATCATTTTTTTGCTTGCCAGCATAGTCAGACAACAACATTGTACTCAGTAAGTGGCTATCTTTTGTAGCTTGGGCAGGATGTGAGTGATAGTAGCAGATCACTAGCAGAGTGTTTCCATCTAACAGTACTTGGCTCTTTGGTTGAGTTTGTGGGTGTGATGCTTTTTGTGTAGAGTCTACATGAATTCCTTGTCTCTGTGTGGGTTTTATCTGTGTGCTTTGGTTTCCTCTCCCAGACCCTCAAAGGTTCATAGGTAAGTACTAGGCTATCTGCCTGCAGACCATTACAAGTCTAGTCAATAACCAGAGGTTAGAATCAAACCTTGCACTGTGTATCTGTGAGGTAAAGACCTTAACCATTATGCCAGTCCCATCCTGCATAATATATGCCTTAGGCCATTAATACTTTTACTTTCATCGTCCTCTTGATTAAAGCACACCAGCCATGGGTAAATTTTCAATATACCACATCCACTTAGTCAGTTATTGCTATAATCCATTACTAAATCAAAAGGTTGTTTAAAAAAAAAAAAAAAAAAAAAAGCTTTATGGTACACCTCATTGCATCTAGAATCCTATTACTTCTGGATGCACAGATCCCCAGCTTAACTCAGTTGCGTCCTCCAGACTTATTGCACTAGCATCTTGGCTAGTTACAGCATGTTAGAAGCATGGGAGTTGGGGTGAGATAAAAAGATAAAATAAAGTGTGAAAAAGCAAGAAAGAAGCAATCTGAATGAAAAGTGTGTGGTCAGGATAAGGGGTAAACAGCGAAGGGGCAGTGGGGAAGTACACGGGGGACTTGTGTGCAACAGTGGTATTGTAGGTTCCTCTGTCTAGGACTTCATTTCACCTATGGCCTTGCTGACTGCAGTCAGACATTAGATATAATATAGTCGGTAAATTGGCATTAATGAGTGAGCACATATTGAGGTAGTCTGTGGATGAAAACGAATGACCACATCTGCTGTTTGATTGGTTTACTATCAGAATCCTGAACCTTATATGGTTGAAATCCATAATCCTGAATACGCAATATCAAAAGATCAAAATGTTGAAGACTGCAATATCGAAGTCCTGAATCCCCCCCCTGCTGAACCCAATGTTAGGGAAATTCAGTATTCAAGATTTTTCAACATTGTAGTCTTCAGTATTTTGATCTTTTGATATTATGGATTCAAGATTATGGGTTTCATGCATGTGGGCTTCAGGATTTTGATAGCAAACTGTTTGAAAACAGGTAATGCTCATTGAACTGCTATAATAGAGCACCACCCACTCTGTTGCTTTCTGCAACCCCCCCCCCCCAAATGCTTTGAGGTCACGAGCCACCTCTGCATAGGACTGTTGTGGTATGAAGTTTGTCAGTAAAATTAGGACCTAAAACTGGTGCAGATCTATGAAATAAGGTAGGGTATTTGTCTCTGGCAATTTGAAAAAAAATGGATTAAAATGCAAAGAGCTGCAGGTCAGTAGAGAAAATGAGGCATGCAAATAACTACTAGTAACATCTTTGGTCAGTCCTGAATGTGTTAAAGGGTGACAAGAAATGCTTTATACAATCTTTAGCGACATTGCTCAGCTATCCCTTCCAAGAACAGAGACATTACAAGGTTAATTTGTAGATGCTAATCAGCACAGTAGTGAAAATCTAGAAACCATTAAAAGCTTCAAAGGTGCACTTAAACAGCATCTCATTACTGAATCTACCTGCAACTGCTACCATGACAATGATTAGGTAACTAACCATCCCATAACATGAATATAATATGTTCATGAAACTTGTCTCAGCCTCTTATGTGGCATCTTATACGCATATATTTCATTTGTAAATAGGACATTATGCATTAGACATGACTGCACTGTAAGCATTTCTTAGCTTGCATTTTGCATATATACATGTATATGTATTTTTTTCCTTTCTATCTGCAGTGAATCTTATCATTATGTTGTGAATTTCCTATGTACACATTCAGTATGTAATATTTTTGAGTAGAAAGATGGCAATGTATTTTCTGCACACTGAGCTCAGGTTGTGGCCGAAGAGGGTCAAAAGACCAGCCCACTTACCCAGTGAACAAAGAGTAAATAAATAAATAATAAATAAATGTGTACCAACCAACCTAGTCCTGTTTTATCTAATACATTCCCATTCCTTCTATGTAACGCTCAGAACTTTTCCTTTAATCTACTTATTGTATTTAGATTAGCCAACTATTTGAAACTACAATCATTTGTGCTTCTTATGCTTTTATTGTTACCATGTTTTTGTTTATAGTATTGTATAATGCTGGCAACTACTGTATGTTGATTTGTAACTAATTAAATAACACTAGGGTGCAGCAGATAGCACTGTCGCATCACAGCAAGAGGTTCTCTGGTTAGATTCTCAGATGGAGCGCTTTCTGTCTTGAGTCTGCATATCCTCCCCACAGTCGAGTGACGTTTAAAGACATGCAGGTAGGTGCTTGCATGAATGGGTGTGCCTTCTTTGAAGGTTGGGCATTGGGCTGGCAGCTTGGCACTGTAAAAATCCACTGCCAGTCATTAGCAGACCGGAGCTCTGCTGTGGCGACTCCTAACTGGCAAAAGCCGAAAGACATCAGTATAGTAATTTTTGAATTTCTGGAGCTTTTCTCCCCAGGCCTCCGCTGAAAAAGGGCTTTAGCTCAGTTCAGACACTCCCAGTCAACAAGTGCCAAATAAAATAAAAAAGTAAATAAATAGTGGTATACAGGAAGAGGAAGAACTACACTGTGGAGTAGTCTGATGTAAAAGCTGGTTTAAGAGGAAGCCATATGGCAAGAGGTTCTAGGAAACAGGTTGCAATCACAGCAGAAGGGTAGGCTCAAGCATGATATTGTTAAACTTATTTGATATCCAGATTCCCTCCTACATGCAATGTGTTTTAATGGACTACAGAGGTTCTCTGACTTGTTTGGGATAGGCAGTGTCATGGTTTATTGTACTTATCAATGGACTGCACCTATGTATCTGACTTAAAAAATAAAAAGCATGGAAGAACACCACTAACAATTTGTATAAATAATGTTACTCATGATACTTACAGCTACTGCAGAGACATAGCAAAACAAGGGTTATCTCTATAAACTAACAGACAATGACTGTTGTAAGAGTACATAATATAAAGGCTTATGATTTGGTTGATGATCATAACCTTATTATTATGTGTTCGAGACATGGATGCCAAGATATTCAACTCAATAGCAAAGCTTGTGTGGTGAATCTTGGCATTAATGTTGAGAACGCATAACAAGGGATTAAGATCGATGACAAATTTCTAATTCTTTGTAGTGCATGGAGCTTTAGTTACTCCATGTACTACTAGTTACAGAGGAAAAAAATATTGCAATGTGTTTTGCTGGCATTAAAAGCCATAAAACACTTAGCGGACACTGTCAGAAAGGCAGCATTATGATGTACTTCATGTTTACACTTACCTTTCATTCTTTTCAACTGTCCAGATTTATGCAGAATATCCACATTATTCCTTCATATTTTTGGTTTGTTCCTGATACAACATGTAGTCTTCAGACAAACCACTGAGGATTGAAGTCACTAAATAATGACATACACTGGAGTTTCACAGTTTGTATCCTTCAGAAAATACATGCTAACACACACTGTTATTCTAGCAAATTTCTAAGCTCATTAGAGGAACTTAGTGACATATTTCCATTCCAGGCAGCAGGCAGAAACAAATCTTTTTATTTCTGCTGCTGTCATTTGCTGATGACTACTGGCAGGCCTGGCACTAGACCTGACCTTAACAACTTTAACAGGGGGTGCTTAACATTTCTTAAGGTGGGTCTTGGGCCACACTAGTGCTTAACCGGTTTGTCTTTTTCTGAATGTTGGATCATAATCACCATGCTCCATGCTCACCATATTTCTCTTTTTTATTATCAGAAATATAGTCATTAATGCTGTAGTTAATGTTAAAAAAATATTTCTAAAAAATGTCACTGTGTTATTGTTGGTTATGATGTAATGCTATCAAAAACTAAATAAAAGGAGCCTAGCAATGAAAAAAAGAAAAGAAAAAGAAAGGGTTCAGGAACTCACGGTAATAATGGCCGATAAGTTAACAAAACAAACCATGCTTCTTAGAATAAATCAGCAAAACACTCACTCTGTGTTATTCTCCTACATGTAAATGTAGCCTTTATCTTGGCATACTAAGTTGAATCATCAAGCATAAATGATAGCTTATAGAAATTGCTCCACCAAAAAGGTGCATGCATAACAATATATCTTTGTAACTTTGTTGATTTTTATCACAACTATAAAAGAACAAGGATGACAAGGGCATTTGCAATTAGAGCTGAAAACTATATTTAAATGGCATTCTCAGTTTTCTGTTTTTCTGTACATGGACACTAACACTAGAGGCATGGCCTACTGTCCTAGTTCTTAGTAGCAGTCTTCATGGTAATAATCTGTATTTGGATGGTAAAGATGTTATCCCTTGCAAAATGCTATAAATATAAATTTTTCATTTTTACTTTTCAACTAAGGATACGTTGCTGATCCTAATAAATAAAACATTTAAGTGATTTCATTTTATTAGAACCATAGATAAAACATAACAAAAAAGAAGTTATGTACTCACCATAATATTCCATCTTTGTTGTCCATTTTCATTCTTCCTCAGCGTATGGGTTTGGATCCAGGGGATCGGATCCGGACCCATAAGTTGAGGATAGAATGAAAATTGACAACATCAGATCATTTTATTACTACTTAAAGCTACTAATCTTGTGTCTGTGTAGTTTTAATTTCTCTTCCCTTGTGTTCTCGTGGGGGACATCATTGCCTATTGATGTAATTTTAATTTCACATATGTAATTTTAGTTAAGTATATTTTAATTATTTCCATTTACTATTCTTTTCAACAATTTTGTTCTTGCAAATTTAATATCATTAAATTCAGGCTGACTTCTTTTAAAAATCATAACAACAATGGTAAAAATGTAAGCATATTAAGTTGTTTTATACCCATTGCTGTACATAAAATCAAAGGAGGTTGCTGCAGTCAAAAAACATAAGCTGGAAAGAAAAGAAAGGCTAAAATCCCGTGTAAAAAGTGAGAACAATATTTGTACCAGGTTACCTACTCATATGTATATTTTATTTGTTCATTTGTTAGCTAATTATGGAACCTGCAAGCTAAAAAACTGCCTTAGAACAGGGCTAGTGTGTTATTATACCATGACCCCCCCATTAATATTCCAAAAAGTGCACGCTGATTGGTCAGCGTGCACGTTGTAAATCGACTTATACTAATGGAAAAAGGTCCGGTCGCCCGGACTTTTTCCATTAGTATAAGTCTTTTTTAAAACACTGTCTCGCTATGTTAAAGGAGTTTAACATAGCGACATAGGTTTAAAAAAAGCAACGGAGATCTCCGTTGCTTTTTTTAAAGCTGTCTCGCTATGTTAAACTCCTTTAACATAGCGACACAGTGTGTAAAAAGCAACGGAGATCTTGCTTTCTCCATTGCTTTTTTTTTAAACCTGTCTCGCTATGTTAAATGGGTTTAACATAGCGAGACAGCTTTAAAATAAGCAACGGAGATCTCCGTTGCTTATTTTAAAGCTGTCGCGCTATGTTAAACCCATTTAACATAGCGAAACAGTTTGTAAAAAGCAACGGAGATCTTGCTTTCTCTGTTGCTTTTTTCAAAACTGTCTCGCTATGTTAAATGGGTTTAACATAGCGAGACAGCTTTAAAATAAGCAACGGAGATTCTCCGTTGCTTTTTTAAAGCTGTCTCGCTATGTTAAAACCATTTAACATAGCAAAACAGTAAAAAGCAATGGAGATCTTGCTTTCTCCGTTGCTTTTGCCCACAGCTCTGATATACTGCGTAGGCATGCGCAGTACATCAGAACTTCTGCGGAATACCAGACAGCTGTGGAAGGGCAGCAAGGAGGCATTATACAATGCCATTATTTAAGAAAAGTAATTATTTTTTTTCTTAAATAATGTCATTGTATAATAGCAATAACCCACGCCTGGGTGTGGGTAATGCTGGATTTACCCATGGTTGGCTTTGTTCGCCCTCGGGACCAAACCACGCCAACCGTGGGTAAATCCAGAATTACCCACACCCAGGCGTGGGTTATTGCTATAATATACCCTTTTTTAGTGCTAGAGAATGAGAAACAGCTTAATGTTCTTGGAATATGTTAGTTACATAGTTTGTTAACATTTTCCACAAATATAATCGTTTTGTCCATGATACAGAAGGTGAATGGGTCTATGTTCAGCCAGCAAATGCAACTTGCATCAAATGGCTATTTCCTGAACATTAAACATTGAACATTACTTTAATCAAACAGGCATATCTCTGAAAATAAAATCATCAAATGGCCATAGTTAGCCAACATAATAAGCAGGAGGTGCCTCCCACATAAGTAGTGTCCTCTGTTCACTGAATCCTCCTGTTGTAACCCCCCACTAATTATATATACCAACTTCAAGATCACACTAAATTGGGGAAAGGGCAGGTTTTCTTATAGTTAAGTAACCGGTAAGTAAGTAGAATATTTTGGTTCTGTTATGTTTGCCAGCTATGGCCATATGATGATTTTATTTTTGGAGATATGCCTGCTCAGTATAAGTAATGTTTGATGTTTAACATTTGGTGTATAGCCATTTGATACAAGTTGCATTTGATGGCTGAACATAGAAGCAGATGAACAGTTCTATTGTCATTGCAACATTAAGGCCCCATTTCTTCTGGCAACTTCAGTATAATTTACCTAAACTGTTTTATTCATAAATTTGTGAACTATGAGAAGTTACTGAACAACACTTCATTTACAAACAGGTTCTTTGGTAAAAACAAAAAAATAATGAGTCAAGTGTTTTGCCATTTGAAAATGTATTCATTTTCTATAGTGGGATCTGATAAATCTATCACACTGAGTTGTATGTGTTTATGTTTAAACTAGAAGAAAACAGTGTCTTATTCAACCAAGCTCCTCCTTTCAGCATTGTAAGGATAGTCATCATGACACTTATACAAAAGAATGTCCAAAGGAAGAAAAAAATGATGGTTTATGTAGGAAACATTAAGAGATGGTTAACAGCAACTCACACTAGTGGCATCCAAAAACAAGTATAAATAAAACAACATTGTGGGAGCAGGGCAAGACAAAACTCACAGGGCGCTTCCTTCTCCTGATTAGGCTCTGCCTGGATGAGTTCAGTTCAGCGAACCTGAATCTCCTGATTGCTATTTAATTTAGGAAAACACTGTCTGTGTGATTTGCTAGTAGTGGTTCCTCTTTTTTTTAAAGATTTCTCCTGTTTTCATCTTTTTGCCACCATTTAGTTGGTATGCATAAGTCTGGGGAATGTTGATGTTTATGACCCACTTGGGGGCAACAGTGGCCTTGTCCTCACCCTGCAAAAAATATTACACCAAGTTTTTAATTTGGGCTGAATTCCTGACCAGTTGTGCTTGGCAAGTTGGTTTCTTGTCAAGCTATAATTCGATGAGTCATAGTAAATGACGGGGAGTTTCCTTGTTTATTACTTAAAAGCCAAAATTGATATCTTTTCCCTTTTGTTATCATTGTTTCTAGTTCTACTATACATAAATGTTATTCTCATTACAGATTTTACTCCTATTCCTGACAGCTCTTTAAATATGACTGCTGCAATTGTACAGAAAACTTCTGTGAAAAGAAGAGTAATTTAAACATTTGGGAGACAGAGGGCTATAAATATTTATATTCATTTTGAATATCTGAATCATGTGCAGTAAGCCATGGGATATGTCAGGCCTAATTGCTAATGGCATACAGCACTGACACAACTTAATGTTTTTCTTTTCATCAAAATGCTGTTTTAAGTTCAGGTTTGACAAACTGCTAAATATATGAGGTTTTCCAGAAAAGGAAGGAATGAAGACGCCTCGCTGGTTCAGCTTACCTGCATATGGAAAAAGAGTGGCAGGATTTAGGATGTCTTAGCTACTGCACTTCTGATATGCAGAAAGTGTTCATATAGGGGCATTTATATTGAGTACTTGGGCATTTCTTACACTGAGCATTCAGGGCACTGTGAAGCATACTTCTCAACTTCTTACAGCAATAAATCTATCTTTACTTTAAATCATTACTAAAAGTGTGACAAAGGCCAAAGATAGGGACAGTTTTTTAATATTGCACTTACAAACTTACAAAGGTGATAGAATAACAAGTTTTGGTTTAGCATGAATTTTCTGAAGGGTATGAAGTCTGAAACTCAAATGGTTATCATTATGTTTTAACTTCAGTCTTTAATGATTTGCCACTAATTTGTCAGAAAACCACAATTTTATGAAAGATGTACCAAAAATACGAGCCAAAAATCTGGGCATTCTGCGAAACACTATAGCTGAGAGATAGTTGAGAGATATGCAGTGAAGCTGGTGTTGGACATAATGTAGGCCCATCACTTCAAGATATATGCTAGACCAGCTGTTCTGTATCTGTTCCTTCCAGACCAGTGAAACAAAGTACTGGTAATTATTAAGCCAATTAAAGCCATTGGCCTAAATGTACCAGTAAAAAGTTAAAAATATAAAAATGTGAAAAGCATTGGGCATTCAAAAGTTGTGTAGTTAAAACATTGGTATGCCCTTAAGGGGTAATTTGCATGCATCCCATAGGCCTCTACTATAAGACTGTTTGAGGTATTACACAGTGAAGGCCAAGCTTAGTTGGGTCTTTCTTGGAGTTTTTATTCTGAATGGTTTGTCTGTGATATCCTTTTATGCTTTAATTTGGATGTTGACATTTACACATAAACACATACACATACATGTACATATATATGTGTGTATATATATATATATATATATATATATATATATATATATATCATACACACTATTTATATATAATCAACAGACCCAAATGATGGCATCCCTAATGTGGGCAGAAAAACACTGATAATTACACAGGGGGATAGGCCACCCCTGCACTCCCTCTGAACTCTGAGATCGGACAAAAATATGTATCCTATCTACTATCTGTATTTGTAAACTGAGTTTTATAACTAGTCTAATAGATTTCTGTTAACTGACCTTTAATCCTACAAGGCTCTGAATTCTTTGAAAAAGTCCCCTAGATTTCTGCTTGTTAGAAATAACTGCAAAATCACATGGAAAGCTGACAACTGAAATTTTACTACTTTAAATGTAAATGTGTACTTATTTTTAATATATTTACTTTTTTGAAAATAAATGTTTTATGGCTAAAACAAAAAAAATGGGTACTAGGGGTTACGCTGTTTCCTCGGTGTCCTTCTATTGCTCAGTACTGAACTGATCAAACCTCTGTTGCTTATGCTTCACTGTTTAACGGAGTGACTTCTTATTTCATTGTACTCATCTCATCCAAGCCCAATCTGCCTCTGCAAAATGTATCTTTTTTGTCTTCAACTCACACTGAAACAGACAATAATTATACAAGGAGCAAGACTGGTGTTTTTTGTACTTATTAGTGACTGTCCATTTTCAAAAGTGCAGCATCCTTGGAAGCAAAATCATAAAGTAAGGGAGTAGTGAGGTATAAAGGAGGACTTGCCTTCTAAAAACACTATTTTCCATGAATTTAACTATGTATAATACGTGTCCACAAGCTGTACAAGCTTGTTTACATGCATAGCTGACATGTGTGTACACAGACTCTCAATTTTAGGGACCTATTGCAAATCAATTGTAATCTGAGTTGCAAGATATCACACACATATGGCAGAGTAGATCCATTTTACCCTGTTTTTGATGTAAAATGTTTCAGCTGTGCTGATTAATTGAAAAGGTAGCATAAAGCCTCCTGTAAAGAGTATGAAGAACTGTATTATTAAAATGTCACTGACCATGTTTACATTTTTTCTTTAATACTTGGGAGTTAACATTATACTTTGCAGTTAAAATGGAGATTTGTCCATAATCTAATATGTCTTGTCTTCAGCTACTGTTCTTTCTTATTTGGACAATATGACCCACACAAATCAAGGACGTGGGATCATAAACTGTAAGCATAAAATTGTAACAAAATTCCAGCAAAAAAAAAAAAAGGAATCTAGAGTGTACTGCACTATTATATGCTTTAATGGTGGGAGTCCATCAAGATCTGGGGCAAAATTCCAAAAGGCTTGCTCTCAGGGTAACTTATACTGACAGCAGGCTGAGATCAAATGCTTTGGAATCTGGTACCGGGTGTAAGCCTGTTAATAGGCAGACCTTATACTGAAGTAAGTCACTTGCACTAAGAGCAAGTCTTTTAGAATCAGGGCAGACTTACACTGAGGGCAACACTTTTGGAATCTGGTCCCTGGTAGTTTTCTCTTTCAGTAATACCTCACAGGTTCATACGTTCACAGGTGTTTACTAGGCTAGTGATCACAAGGGCATTTTTAAGCCTAGCCATGCATCCCAAATCTCTGACAAGTTCTGGTATGCTTGATAAGTGTAAGCAAGGGTATGGGAGGGAGGTGAATTATTTACAAGCAGGGGCTTGGGAGGTGAAGCATTTACATGCAGGGCTTGGGAGATGAAACATTTACATGCAGGGGCCTGGGAGATGACCCATTTGCAGCCTAGATGTGTTCATTAGAGACATAGGCGCCAAACCAGGGATGAACTTCCTGTTCCCCAGCCAATTGTCCAAGTTACACTTGAATTGGGTTAGAGAGAAACTCTGCTCCGGGAGCCTGTTACAGAAAAGAGTTTGTCTCTGGGATACATACCTGTCTCTCCAGCAGGTCCTATTTATTTCATAGGCAAGGTTTACGTCTTTAGAATGGATAATTCTGGTGCTGTTTGACTAGCAAATATACAGAAAGTCCATCAGAGTGTGGTCTGACAATGCCCAGTATATCTCCCCTCAACAGCCTGTAGGAAACAGAATACAGAGATAGGGCCTTGGAGCAGTCTGCATAGGACATGTTACTTATGGCCTGTATTCTTTCAGTGAGGAACCTCTGTGGAAGTTCCAATTGTTGGATATGCCAGGTTAAGTACATACCAAAGGGGGAACTGTTCTCAATGATAGGTCTGATAAATGCCAAATGCAGTGGAACAATGAGTTCCATGGACCTAGATGCCATACCTTTGTTTTTAAGTTGCACAACAGAGAATGATTTCCTCACTACTGTAGACACATGATGGTCAAAGGCTAGATTAAAGTCTATGTTTGTCTCCAAGCCCCTGACTTCTGGGTCAGCTCTTAGGGATGTGTTGTAAATATGAGAGTTACCAGGAGTGGATGACTTCCCAAAGGATACTATTATGCATTTCTTGGAATTTAGTTTTAGCCCATGGCTCTGATACCAGTTGTTTGTCTGTGTCAGCCCTTCCAGGAGTATATTTGTGTCAGCGGGTGATTCAATGACAGCTCCTAATTTGCAATCATCTACAAATGTAGGCAGCAAGAGGCAATACATTGGCCTTAACTTCAGAGAAGCAAATGCCAAAAAGGAGTGGTCCCAGGACCAATACCTGAGGGACTCCTCTTGTGACTGGCCTCTTTTTAGAGGTGGACTCCCCAATTCTACCTTCCTGGGTCCTGTCTGTGAGCCAGCTGGCTATCCACTGGGTGACATGAGGGTTTGTACCTAACCTCTTAAGTCTGTCAACAATGACCAAGTGGGGTATTGTGTCAAATGCCTTAGCCAGGTCAAGGTAGGCAGGGTAAACCATTTTGCCTTCATCTATTAATTTAGTGATCTTCTCAAAAAAGTCTACCAGGTTCAGCAGGAATGACCTACCCTTGATAAAACCAAATTGGGTTGGATTAAGTGTCTGGAGGTTTCCTGTGTAATTTAACTACCTCTACAGAAAAACAAAAAAATATATTTGTCCAGATGATCTCTATAAAATAGGCAATATATCTAAGGTCAGTCAATATTGTTCCCCAGTGGATCCATATAAATGCATGCAAGGACTCTTCATACAATCATTCATATACTCTCCAGCTGTATTGTAATTTTGATTGCCTCTGAACCTATTTTCTTAATTCCTACTATTATTCTTATATACTTGGCTAGCAAAGTAAAGGTATTTATTTACTTTACATTATCCTGCATCTGTTCTAAATATGCAGACAGTTTAGCTTTTCCTCCTTTAAGTTGACTGTTTAAACCTTTTCTGCCCTTTTTTTAGAAATACATCTTATACTACACTAACACTTTTTCAGTATCCTAGATGATAGTTAATGCACTTGAGTACCCAAGTCGATCCTCATAAACATTCCTAATCTGTAAACCCTCAAACTGAAACTTTAAAAAAAATCATTAGTCTCATCTGATTCCTGCTTCCAGGAATTATCCAATCCAAGAGTAACTGGAAACAGATTACTATCATACTTCAGAAACTGAGCATCCTAAATACAAATTATAGTTTCAGGTATTTTTGCAGGCTATTAGCATTAATATTACATATTTATGAAATATTTTTTGAGATTTGACATTTTTACTACTTAAATCTTTCTAATACATGAATAACACACACTTGCCTCTCATACTTGATACTAATGTTCTACATCATTAAACAAAGCAGTATTATAATAAGCCTGCCTCATTTTGGGCATGGTTACTTTCTTGGATGCCTCATCTATATCCATTTTATTTCACTGACCTTTATGAAGGTAGAAAATGTAAAGTCCTTTACTTGGGCAAATACTCTCTTTTCAAAAACTATTTGTATACGATGACTTACATACTATATGCTTGATTATTCTCATGGCTTAATGCAATCTTGCAGTTAATGATACATGTGACAAGAGTTCAGGGGAAAAGCCACAAAGAAGCCAAAATATACATCCAGGGTCTTGAAAATTTTACATGAGTCTGAAAAAAATATTATGACAGGTTAATTTAGTTTATGAAGTTTCTTCCTAACAGTCAAAGCTTCCTCCTGGACGTATGACATTGCTAACAATTACTACTGAGTTTTAATGTTCCCAGAATTCTCTGCTTTTAACTTATTTATTATTTACTAACACTCAGATTGGCTCTTTTTGGTCCATATTATATAAACACAATGTCCCCCAGTAATGTTGCTTGTAAATTAGCTTTGGTTGCAGTGTCACAAAACAATGTTTTAGTAATAGCAGACTTGCATTTTTAAATATCTTAAAGGAAAGCACATTAGAAATTCTTTGATGTATATACACATTTGTACTGACTGGAATTTTGATAAATATGGAAAATGTAAACAAATGTTGGATATTAGGAAAAATAGAAAAGCAGCTCAGTAGGTTATTATAAATTGTGCATTGCTCTAATTTGCTCAAAGACCTGTATGAAAAATATAAATCACATTTGAATAATGGAAAGTTAGCAACAGTGCAAGTAAAAAGGAGAGTAAATGTTAATGAGAAGTGTGTTTTAGGAGGCTGGGGGGGGGGTGTTAAAATAAACTAAAACCAGCTAAATGTAATTAGTGTAAGAATATGAAAAAGGGTGAAGCATGTAAAACTGAATGGTATCTTAACAGATGGATAGCAGTATTTAACGTTTTAAAATTACTGTCAATTTACAAGGAATGATGAATAAATATCTAGTACAATATAATATACTCTAGATGTGCTTAGACTGTTCCGTTAACAAAAAATGGCACTAAAAATATTGAAGGGTCTACTGAAGGATGAAACTGGTTCTTTTCATCCTTCGCTGTGCTGAAGGGAATTAAAAGAGACATAAATGGTCAAGCAAAGGCATAAACAAGATGAATAATGACTATCAATCCAATAAGGTTAGTGGAGATAAAGCATGAGTTTGAAAAACTGTATGTCAGAAGAACAGCCATACCACAGGTTTATAACAATTATGAGAAGGAAAGGTGAATAAAGTGCTGAGAAGTGTGACTGTGGCAATGGCAAAGGAGAGAGATAGAAACATAAGTAAAGGAAGGGATAATTGGACTATGTAAGAGAGTGGATGCAATAAGTATAATTCCGGGGCAATATTATGGTATATATCATATGTTTAGTAATTGGTGGTATATGCCTGAAATACTATGAATTATATGAAGGGGGACATAAAACAGCTTTCTGCAGGATTATTTCATTTTTATTGGTTCCAAAGCACAAGAAGGAGGTATGATTAAATATTATGTTCTGTGTGAAGACTGCAGTTACTCAGCTTTCTTTAAGTCTAAATGTAGCAATAATACATATACAAAAATTAAATAATAGAGTCATAGGTAGCTACTAGCATGCAGTCCATGAGATCACTGAGATGCCTAACCCAATTTCCTGTTTGCCTTAAAGCACTGTCTGGTTAAGTGATATGCTTAAGGTCGCACAATATTCAATGGGAGAGTGAGGAATCAAACCCTGTACCATAATAAGCAACTCATTTATAGCTCACTACCTTAATCCACTGTGCTAACTGAAACTGGAAATGGAAAGAATAACTGTACTGACAGAAATAGCTTTAGAACTGTAAAACACTATTGATAGCGAATGGGATGCTGTTGTAAATCTCAGACTGAAAGAATATGATTTAATGAGGCATTTTAGTTATTAGAGTCAATAGAACTCTTATATTATCATTTTAACAGAATATAGCCCTTCATATAAACTACTGAATATTATATAACAATTATAAAAGTAAACCTGTTTTAAATATTGAAAAATACTTATCAAAATTACTTTTGTTCAGAATAATATAGTCTAATTTAAAAGTGTTTTCCATATAACAGCACTAAACATAATACAAATGTATTTTACATTTTAACAAAAGCATAAATAATATTCTTGTTAAACAGTTTTCTGTTAAACAACTTTAACATAAACAATCCTACAAATATGAACTCATCTACTAAATTATGCAATAAACATTAATGTATGCAATACTTACCTTAAACATCTTAACATGGAATGATACATTACACTGAATTTATGGTAAGTTGTTTAGAATATTCTCCACATATAGTTATATTACAGTAAATTAAAAACAAGAGAAAGGATTTCCGAATAAACCTTGAGGTTATTCAGATAAACATCTCTAGACTGACTACAAAGGCACTAATTTTCTAGCAATATATATATAATAAGATTATCTGCGTGCTGGTGAAGTAGAAACATTTTATCAATTTCAAACCTCAAGTAAGGCAATGTCAGACAGGAAGAAATGGAAACAGATGATCCGCTGTGGTGACCCCTAACGGGAACAGCTGAAAGAAGAAGAAGTAAGACACTGTCTAGACTCATTCGAGTACATTACTGTTTAGACCCAATATACATTCTACTGCAAAATCTGTTCACAATACTCAAATATATTATAAAACTTTACAGGCCACGATCTGGAAAACTCCCTGCTGAGAAACTTAGGATGACTGTTTTACTTTGGAGTTTAATACATTTATTACAATTTTAACTTTTATATTTTATTAAATAAGACATGGGAACCACAAGCTTGTACCACACCTTAGGTCCACACAAGATGAAAATTTATAATATGCCAAACAAACAAATGGATCCAACAACAGCTGAATACTCCAGTATTAAAGCATATTTAATTCAAAGATAGAAACATGAGTGTTTTTGCAGCTTGGCTGCTTCATCAGATGTGAATTAAAACAATAGAAAACCCATTAAATATCCAATTCAAATTATCACATGACTCTACTACATTGGTTCTTAAATGGACATATAACTAAAATGCATAAGCTAGGCAAATGAATACAACTCATTAAAGCACATTAAACCTATCAACAGTTGAATGACTTCATTATATACTATAAAATATATTATGCCTTAACAATATAAAATAGACCTACTATTTTCTATTCAATGGTCTAGCTTTAAATTTTGGTCTCACAGGAACTCTACCATTCAGGCCATGCCCATAATCACCCCTTAGCCTGACTATCCAATTTGCTTCCAGTTGTTCTGTTAAGTTTCTGATATCACCTTTTCTGACAATCTTCAAAATTCTCCCTATAACCAGAAACATAACATTATGTGTGGTGTCAGTATCCTGAGTATGTTTAGATAATGCACTGACATTACTTCTCCTACTAATACGATAATAATGCTCCTTAATTCTTTCCCTGAAAGTCCTGTCAGTTTTTCCTATATAAAACTTTGAGCACACTTTACAATGAGCTAAATAAACTATATGAGCAGTATTACATTTAGCATATACATTAAATGTGTACAACTAGCTTTGATCAGGATGTTTAAACATATTACTGCTATTTATATATTAGCAAACTGAACACTGGCCATGTGGAATGGTACATTTAGGACTCTGTTCTATTTTCTTGTTTTTCGGATAGTATAAACACCTTCTCAAGGACTTCATATTTTTATAAATAAACCTTGGCTTGGAATCAACTATTTCTGTAATCTCATCATCTATTGTTAAAATATTCCAATGTTTTTCAATAATGTCCCTATACTAATTTATATCATTTGAATAAAACAAAGAGACTTTTATCTTGTTATTTCTTTTCTCTTGGTCTAGATTCAACTTACTAATATATCTATCTCCAAAGTATGGCTTAGCTTTACTCATTCTTAAACTACAAACTACTTTGATATTCTCATTAACTTCATCTTGATTATAACCTCTTTCAGAAAATTCCTTAGCTAAATTTTGGGTCTGGTGAACATAATCTTGACCTTGTACACTCAATAGGGTGACTCTAAATACTTGACTGAACCACATTCTTAAACACATAATGTGGGTGCATACTTTCCCTAGATAAGAGACGGTTACAATGGCATGGCTTCCTAAATAATTGTGTAGGAATATTACCTCCACTATCTAGCATAACTTTAACATCTGGATAATTAACACTGATATCAGAGATTTCTGATGAAAACTTTAAAAATGGAGTAGTTCTATCAATGTAGACTTTAAACTCATGGAAAATCTCAATAGATCCTTCCAAAGGAGGAACAAGTAGTCCACGAACCTACGATAAAATACTATATGTTTGTTATAATATCCATTCTATACATACTTTTTTCCCCACATAGCCATAACTGCATTAGCGTAGCTATTGGCACATGATGTGCCCATAGCTATGCCATGCTTCTAACAATAAAAAGTCTCACCAAAAATGAAGACATTATTGTCCAGCACAAGATTTAATAAAATGCTTACTAACTTGATCTGATTTTTAGTGAAATCTCTGTGTGTTTCTAAAAATAGTTTAACACTGCTAATGCCTTCACTTTTAGGAATGACAGTAAAAAGGGATGTAACATCCGACGTAACTAGGAATAAATCATTTTTTTTCATAAATGTTTGCAAAAAAAGAAAATAAATCATTTAAAAAATGTGTGTCTTTTAAAATATGCATACATGTATTCAAAACTGGTCTGAGCACTTTCTCTATATAAATCGATATAGGCTCAGTACACCAATTACATCCTGCTACAATAGGACAAAATGGGGGGTTAGTTTTATCCTTATGTAATTTGGGCAGGTCTTGAATGATAGGTATTAGAGGATTAGGAACCATAAAATAATCATATATAGACTTAGCAATCATACCATCTTTAAACAAACTTCTAACAATATTATTCACATTAAAAAAATCATAGAATCAACACATTTCTGGTGTAGTCTAATTTAAAATCACTATTAGATAACATACTTCTCATATCATCATTATATTTATCAAAATCAAACACTACAATCGGACCTTCCTTGTCTGTCGGTCTAATAATAATACGATTATTTTCTAAATCTTTCATCACTTTATATTCAACCTTAGTCAGATTAAAACGTTTATTATAATAGTTATTATGTCTCAAACCATTAATCTTGTAAAAATCTTCGAGGCATAATTTTTCAAATGCATTGACGAGTGAGTTAGATGTAGGTATATATGTACTTGTTTTTATAAAAAACATTTACAGGCTCATTAGTGCTATAAATTTTGAAATTCAATTTTAACATTATGTTTCTGGTGAAAGCCTCTAAGTCTAGAATTACTTCAGCAAAGTCCTGGTTCTGTGTGGGAATGAATGACAATCCCTTCATTAACACTGAACTTTCAGCGTCAGAAAGCTGATGGGAAGAGAAGTTCCATATTAAGTTTTCTTCTCCATGTTCCAAAGTTTTTTGATGGTGGGCATACCCATTATCTCCCCTTGGAACTTTCTCTTCATGCGGGTATGACTGCGGGACCCTGGTCTCATCTCCATGGCTGTATAATCTTTTATTGGTAAAGGGAAAGCTAATTTTTGATGAGAAAAAGAAGACAATGTTGTTTCCTGTTCGCTAGAGTTAACACGGACTTCATTACCGTTTTTTTTCATAACATCATATTTGCCAGGTCTGTGAACCAAGGCCATGGTTTGGAAAGTCTTCTTCCTAGCTCCCAACTCCTTAATGGACAACGCTCCTTCATCCTGATTGGTAGTACGTATTGCTGGGTCATTACTGACTTCATTCATACCATTGGCTGGTTCTATTTCCATGTCCCTGGTAACTGAAAGTTGATCATTCACAGAATTAGTATTCACTGAAGTGTAAGAGGTTGTACAAGGCCAGGTGATTCCATTAGTAGCTTTAAAGTCAGAATGATCTCTGACTAGCTTCTTTAATTATATTTTACAGAGTTTCCTTTCATAAACAGCAATAGACTCCATGACTTCTGTTATATATTTCTTAACTAAGTCACTATTAAAATGTTCCATCAATTCATTATATTGTTGTTTAATAACGGCTGCAAGAGAATCAGCTTCTCATTTGGGATACTTAACAAGAAGCTGCATATAGTTAATACTGCTGTCTAGAATTATCTTTCGCCATTCTGTTAGCAATTCTGGTACATTGTTCCCTTGTGTGGGCATTTTCAGCACTTTGAGCCCACGTGGGACTATACCTTCATTTATACAAACATCGAGATGAAAACTTTGATATTACTGTCTCTTCTATTTTAAATAGGTTATTTTCTACAACATGTATTTTAGTTTTTAAAGAGATAATGTCAATGGCAGTATTGTTACATTGCAATTCAGTAAAGGATTTTCAAGTCCATCCAACATGCTTAGGAATTTCTTGGAGCTATTTCTCGTATCAAATGAGACACCTTTAGGAGTATAATCGAGTTAATCTATGTCATCAAATCCTTCGGCCATATCACCAGTCAAGCAAGTGGAGCAAATCACTTGAATGAAAATTAAATAAGACATAGCAACCATGAGCTTGTACCACACCTTAGGTCCACAAAAGATGAAAATGTACAAAACGCCAAACAAGCAAACGGACTCAAGAACAGTCGAATACTCCAGTATTAAAATGTGCTTAATTCAAAGATAAAAAAATATGAGTGCTTTTGCAGCTTGGCTGCTTCATCAGATGTGAATTAAAACAACAGAAAACCCATTAAATACCCAATTCAAACTATCACATGACTCTACTACATTGGTTCTTAAGAGGGCATACAACTAAAATGCATAAGCTAGGCAAATGAATACAGATATATCACAATATAACTCAATAAACTATAACTCAGTAAACTACATTAAACTTATCAACAGTTGAATGACTTCATTATATATTATAAAATATAGTATGCCTTAAAAATATAAAATAGACCTACGTTTTTTCTATTCAATTGTCTAGCTTTCAATTATGGTCTGATAGGAGCTCTATTATTCAGGCCATGCCCATAATCACCCCTTAGCCTATCGATTTTGCTTACAGTTGTTCTGTTAAGTTTCTGATATCACCTTTTATGACACTCTCAAAAATTCTCTCTATAACTAGAAACATAAAAATATGTGTGGTGTCAGTATTCTGAGTATGTTTAGATAATGCACTGGCATTACTTCTCCTACTAATATGATAATAATGCTCCTTAATTCTTTCCCTGAAAGTCCTGTCAGTTTCTCCTATATAAAGCTTTGAGCACACTTTACAATGAGCTAAATAAACTATATGAGCAGTGTTACATGTAGCATATACATTAAATGTGTACAACTTGCTTTGATCAGGATGTTTAAACATATTACTGCTCTTTATATATTGGCAAACTGAACACTGGCCACGTGGAATGCTACATTTAGGGCTCTGGTCTATTTTCTTGTTTTTCGGACAGCACAAACGCCTTCTTAAGGACTTCATGTTTTTATAAATAAACCTTGGCTTGGAAATCAACTATTTCTGTAATCTCGTCATCTGTTGTTAAAATTTTCCAATATTTTCCCTAATGTTCCTATACTGTTTTATATAATTTGAATAAAACAAGAAGACTTTTAGCTTGTTATCTCTTTTCTCTTGGTCTAGATTCAATTTACTGATATATCTAGCTACAAAGTATGGCTTAACTTTTCTCATTCTTAAACTACTAACTACTTTGAGAAAATTCCTTAGCTAAATTTTGGTTCTGCTGTACATAATCTTGATCTTGTACACTCAGTCTGGAGGCTCTAAATACTTGACTCTGAACCACATTCTTAAAAACATGGTGGGTGCACACTTTCCCTAGATAAGAGATGGTTACAGTGGCATGGCTTCCTAAATAATTGTGTAGAAATATTACCTCCACTATCTAGCATAATCTTAACATCTAGATAATTAACACTGATATCAGAGATTTCTGATGAAAACTTTGAAAATGGAGTAGTTCTATCAGTGTAGTCTTTAAACGCATGGAAACTCTCAATAGGTCTTTCCCAAAGGAGGAACAAGTCATCCACGAACCTTTGATAAAATACTATATGTTTGTTATAATATCCATTCAGTGCATACTTTTTTTCCCACATAGCCATAACTGCATTGGCGTAGC
Organism: Protopterus annectens; assembly: GCF_019279795.1. Classification (NCBI taxonomy): domain Eukaryota; kingdom Metazoa; phylum Chordata; order Ceratodontiformes; family Protopteridae; genus Protopterus; species Protopterus annectens. Next base: position 226,686,313 of record NC_056740.1, read on the forward strand.
TATTGGCACATGATGTGCCCATAGCTACGCCATGTTTCTGACAATAAAACGTCTCACCAAAAATGAAGACATTATTCTCCAGCACAAGATTTAATAAAATGCTTACTAACTTGATCTTATTTTCAGTGAAATCTGTGTATGTTTCTAAAAATAGCTTAACACTGCTAATGCCTTCACTATTAGGAATGACAGTAAAAATATAAAAAAAATAATAAGTAAAAAGATGTAACATCTAATGTAACTAAGAATAAATAATTTTTCTTCATAAATGTTTCCATAAAAGAAAATAAATCATTTAAAAAGTGTTGTGTGTCTTTTAAAATATGCATTTATGTGTTCAAAACTGGTCTGAGCACTTTCAAAATATAAATCGATACAGGCTCAGTACACCAATTACGTCCTGCTACAATAGGATGAAATGTGGGTTAGTTTTATCCTTATGTAATTTGGGCAGGCCTTGAATGATAGGTATTAAAGGATTAGGAACCAAAAAATAATCATAAAAATATTTATCAATCATACCATTGTTAAACAAACTTTTAACAATATTATTCACATTAAAAATCCACGAATCGCTTGTCCCCCTGCAAAAAAATGAAGTTTAAAGGAAAAGAGTGATGTTTGAGATTTGTTCTTCTCCTGGATTTCAATCTTTTTTTTTGTGGTCTGTCAGGGACTTGGTGCCACAACTACAGATATTTCAATAGGGAACCATTGCAAAGCATTTCAATAGTGATAATATGATAGAAGTCAGCCAACAGAACTCATAACATAACAATATAAATTAAAACAGCATGTTAGCCATTTTATACTAATATGTTTACTTTTAGAACTGGTTTGTTGCTAGCAGTACCGTTCAGTCTGGGACGATTGTCAGATAGAGACAGTTTGATTTAGTAATATTCACAATAACTGGTCTGACATGTAACATTCCCACCTCTAGGTCTTGCCACCACTTTTCTTAATAACTCTAAAAACAAATTCATATGATACACGATTGTCACATAATACTTTTCAGAACCTGACATCTTATTTTTGAATAATGTTCTTTTGACCTGTGGTTTGACTTTCCAACATAAAAAAACAGACAATTTGACATATGTTGCTAAATAAATCACAGTCTTTGAAGTGTAATTTGTATATATACACACACACACACACATATATATATATATATATATATATATATATATATATATATATATATACACATACATATATACACACATACACACACACACACACATACATACATATATCTATATATCTATCTATCTATATATATATATATATATATATATATGTGTGTGTGTGTGTGTGTGTGTATATATATATATATATATATACATATATATTTATTTATTTATTGACATTTGTTGACCGGGAAAGTCCACTGGATCCAACGACCCACTTTCTGTGGAGGCCCGGGGAGAAACGCTCCATACAGTCACAACATTTTTTAAATAACATCAGCTTAAGTTTGAAAGTCAAGAAAGTTTTTACATAATACAAACTGAAATACAGATATACAAAGACAAATACATATTACAGAGGTATACAATACAAGAAAATACACCAAGTGTGTTACATTTTTAGTAATTCTGTTTATATTATATAAAGATTCTGCATCAGGGCCTTTATAAGTCTAGCCATGTACTGCAACTCAGTTGTGTTCCTTTGTATCGCGGGCATTTATTAGGAGGGGGTATACTAGTTAGGAAGTTTCAAGAGGTTATGTGGGGGGTATGTTACTTTGGGCATTACTGTTTGCCTCTGTCTAAAAGAGACATGAGAGCCAGACCTGAGTTAAATTTATGATTACCCATTCATTGGTCAAGGTTATGCTTAAATAGGGTTAGGATTGGACTGTGCTTCAAATGGATGGGGAGCCTGTTCCAGAGCATCAGGATCCTCTGAGACACATACTTGTCTCACCAACCTATCTTATTTATGCTGTAAGTAAAATTTAAATCATTGGATTTAGTGATTCTGATGCTGCTCCTTTTACAAATGTGCAAAAGGTCCATCAGAGTTGGATCTGAGGATGCCTTTTATGCCAGGCATAGATCTCCTCTTAGTAACCTGTAGAAAAATGAATTTTGAGACAGAGCTTTAAGGCAATCCATGTTGGACAATGTGCTTATACCCTGGATTCCTCTGGTAAGGAACCTTTGTAGGAATTCCAACTGTTGCATATGTCTGGTTAAGTACATGCTGAAGGGAGCATTCTACTCAATGATGGGTCTGATAAGGGCTGAATGAAGTGGCAGTATAACATCCTTGGACCAAGATGCCATGCCCTTACTTATAAGTTGAGCGACACAGAATAATTATCTTATTGCCTTTGTCACATGTTGGTCAAAGGATAGATTGCTATCTACATATGTTCCCAGATCCCTGGCTACCGGGTCAACTCTTAGGGGTGTCTTATCAATGGAGTAATTAGTCTAAGTGGCTGTTTTCCCAAAAGGCACTATAATGCATTTCTGAACATCAAGTTTTAATCTGTGACTTTGGCATCAGTCATTTGTCTGTGTTAGAAGATGTTTGTGTCATGGGGAGAATCTATGATAACTCCCAATTTGCAGTCATCTGTGAACTTGGTCTGCCGAAGGCCCTTGACATTAGCCTTTTCCTCCAAGAAGTAGATGCCAAATAGCAGCAGACCTAGCATGGAGCCTTCAGGCAGCCACTGGTGATCATTCTCTTAGTGGACATGGTTTCACCAATCCTAATTTCCTGGCTCCTGTCTGTGAGACAGCTGGCAATCCAGCAAAATTTGTATGAAGAGCAGTAATGTGTACCCTTTGTTTTAGTACTGAAAGACTTGCACTTTAACAATAGCTGCCAGCATGTCTGGGGACTCAGAACATTTGTGTACATTCATTTTCCTTTGACATCTTGACATGTTAGGAGAACAACATACTGGATATAAACATAAGAAGAGAAAAAAAGGAAAATATGCACTCTATTTTGGACAGCCTAGTATTGCTTTTCACAACAGCTTTTTTCAACATCACATCACCACTAGTTTCAAACCTGTCAGTTCTAGATTAACAATTAAGATCATAAATGTGTTGTTCACATGAAATGCAACTAACAGTGGTTGGCAAGTAGGTATAAATGTACTGCTATGTTTATGCGGACAAGTATAATTTGCACTTGATACTAAAAACAACAGTTTGATGTTTAAGTTTCTAACCTAAATGTCTAAATTCAGCTAGTATCTTGAATTTCCTGTAGCAGAATGAACAAAGGTTAATATTCTATCTATAACTGGCACCCGTTTATGAAGAACTAACTAGTTTGGAGATGGTATTTTTTTCTTTTAACTATAAGAAAAGATTAGACCTTTTACTATCAAACTTTAAATGAATAAAGATTTTAACGTTATTCATATAGTGGTAACATTGTCATTGTAGAAGTCAAGAAAATACATATTACAGATAGTGAAATAAGTTCCTGATATATAAATCAACTACCAGAAAGAATCTCAAATGAAAGAAGTCAGATGTAGATATTATAGGGTTGCATTTCTTTATTTGAAGCTACGTTTGTTGATGGTAAGCCTTGCACCATTTTATCAAACTGTCTGTTTAAATACTGCTTCATTGGTGGTTGAGCTGCGGGTTCAAAAAGCTGCACTTTTTTGCAGTTAATAGTGTAAATGAATGGGAATGTTTGATTCACTTACACTGCTAACTTGGAAACTGAGGAATGTGGGGTTAGGGTCAGGCAGCAGGACAGGAGTTCAGATTTGGGAAGAGGGAAGGGGAGTGCTAGGGTTAGGTAGCAGGAGAGGAGTCTTAGGATTATGTAATGGTGGATGAGAGTTAGGGAGCATTTGGGGAGTGGGAGGGAAATTTAGGTTTACAGAGTGAGTGGGGAGTTTTATGGATAGGATAATGGAGCAGTTGGATAATTTAGGTTTAGAGAGCAGGAGGAGAGTTTTAATGTTAGAAAGTAGTCTGGGAGGTTAGGATGCAGAAAAGGGAGTTTAAGAGATAAGGCATGATTGTGAAACTTAGGCTTAGTGATGGGAGGGGAGTTTAAAGGTTACCATGAGGGTTCTGAGAGGTATAATGCAGTAGGACTGGATTGTGAGAGGGTTATGGAAATTGGGAGGATAAAAAGAAGTTATGTACTCACCATAATGTTCCATCTGTGTTGTCCATTTTCATTCTTCTGCAACAATTGGGTTTGGATTCAACCCTTGGATCCCAATTGGCTACATTTTACAGCTCATGGATACTGGAAACTCTTGAGCTCCTCCCTTATTTATAATGCTATAGTCCTCTACCATACCTCAGAGCTTTGATCTTTAATTGAGATGCTCTCTGAAGACTCATGGGGATTACAGTGGTTGGAAGGTAAGCACAGAAGAGACTGACGGGCTAATCATGGATGAGAGCATCTCTCTGTGATTCCCCCAGTGGGGAGATTACAGCAAAGCACCTACTGCACTTATTGTAGAGGGGAATGCAAAGAGGACACAGCAAGGCTGGCACCAGTGGTGGAATATCTTTTCCACAACTCTCATATTTTGAGACCCCTGATGAAGCAATAAAATGGACCTGCTCACCTTGTCTGCTGTCACATTGGATTTCCCTAGAATATGCATTGCTATCAGAAAATTATTGGATGAGATCACCTGTTGCTACACACTGAGAGTTTCTCAAGATGGGGGAGGTACGATCTAGTTCCATATGACTGACATATTGTCTGTCTGTATCACAACAGTCCTGGAAGGGAGACAGTCTCAAAAGGCCTGCTATGCTTGGAGTACTACTCTCATTTCCAAGACATTAATATGCATGTTTGCCTCATCAGAGGACCAGGTGCCATGAACTGTCTTTCCCAAAAAGTGTCCCCGCACCCAATTTGAGTAGTGTCTGTGGTCACTATGTTTTTTGTAATATCTGAGCTGAGTGAAACCACTGCAGGAGGTCCTTTTTGCATGCCTGAGTTATTCTGATCTGTGTTGACATAGGTTGGTGCAAAATGGACCACTGAGTTGCTAAAATTCTCATATGGTATCTTGTTAATGGAACCACAACTATTGCAGTGGACATTGACCCCAAGGCTTGTAGAATCAATTGAGCTGATAGATGAATTTTGAATTATCTTTTTTACTTCAAATTGAATAGTTTGTCCCCTTGGTAAGGGAAGGGGGCCTGTCTCTGATACCATATTGAACAAGGGCCATATGGACTCAATGTCTGAGATGGTTCCAGCTGAGATGTGTTGTGACTGATAGTAATTCCTAGATGAGAGCAAACCTGGAATATATACTGTTGTGCTTTTATCAGAAAATCCCTGGTCACAGTGGTTATGAGCCAGTTGTCCAAGTACAGAAATACCTGGAATCTCTGAAGTCTCAACTGAGCTGCTACTACTGCCATGCATTTAGTGAACATTTTGGGGGCTGTGGTGAGGCCAAAGGGCAAGGTTATGAATTGGTAATGACTGTCTCCCAGCTGGAAGTATAGGTATGGCCTGGATTATTTGTTCATTTTATGTGATAGTAAGCATCCTAAAGATCTACTGAGCACATCCAGTCATCCTTGTGCAGGAAGGGCAAAATGGACTAAACACTGACCATACAGAACTCTGTATACTGAACTGATTTGTTCAGATTGCTGAGATCCAAAATTTGTCTCCAGTCCCCTGTTTTCTTTAGCAGTAAAAAGAAACTTGAGTAAGTTCTGGATTCTTTCTAGTCTGGGGGGAACCTGTTCATAGGTTCATAGGTTCATAGGTTCATACTAGGCTATCTGCCCGAGGGCATTTACAAGCCTAGCCCATCGTTTTGTGGCTTACGCCACCCCTTTAGTATGGGGAACTATACCCATTATTTTGCTGTGCCTCTGTCGAGCAGTGACACTGAGGTAATCCCTGGGGTATATCTGCGATCTCCCATCCATTGGTCAAGATTTCTCTTGAACAAGGCCAGCGAGGTGCTCTGCCTCACATATACCGGGATTTTGTTCCACAGCATAGGAGTCTTTGGGTGATGAATCTATCCCTCCAGCACGTCCTATTAATAGCCGTGTCGAGGTTTAAGTCTCCGCCCTTGTGGCTCTGATGGATCTAGATTTTTGAGGTGAAGCATATTCATCAAATCTGGGTTTGACATGGCCTTGTATGTTAGGCAAAGGTCACCTCTGAGCAAGTGGTAGCGACTGAATAGAGCTGGAGTTCTTTCAGTCGGGCAGCATAGGACAGATTTTGAGACCCTTTATCCTTTTGGTGAGGAACTTTTGTGGCCTCTCCAGCTGCTGCAAGTGTCGGGTCAGATACATTCTGAATGGGGCATTGTACTCAATCATTGGTCTGATGAGTGATGAGTAAAGGGAGACTATGACCTCCCTTGATCTAGATGAGAACCCCTTCATGATAAGGTGGGCAATGTAGAAGGTCTTCCTAACTACTTTAGCTACATGGGTGTCGAATGACAGACTACTATCAACCTGGGTCCCCAGGTCCCTGATAACTTCTTCTCTGCTCAGTGGATTGCCACCTATTTGGTAGCTAGGGGTAACCTTGTTTTTCACGAAGGGTATGACTATGCATTTTTTGGCATTTAACTTTAGGCCGTGGCTCTGGCAGCAGTTATCCGTTTCTGTGAGACCCTTCTGAAGGAAATCTGTGTCAGATGTGTTTTCTACTATGGCGCCCAGTTTGCAGTCATCTGCAAACTTTGTCAGCCATAACCCTCCTGTGTTTGCTTGTACTTCGGAAAAGTAGATGCCAAACAAGAGTGGGCCCAGGACTGAGCCCTGTGGGACACCACTTGTGACAGGCTTTGAGTCTGACATGGCGCCAGCAACTCTGACCCTGTGGGTTCTGTCACTCAGCCAGTTTGCAACCCATCTTGTGATGTATGGATTAACATTTAAGCTGATGAGTTTTTCAATGATACCCGAGTGGGGTATTGTATCAAGGCCTTCGCCAGATCGAGGTAGGCTGTATGGACTGCCTTTCCCTCATCAATGGCTTTGGTGACTGTTTCAAAAAGTCAACCAAGTTTAAAAGGCATGATCTGCCTTTGACAAAGCCAAACTGGGTTGGATCCAAAGTCTGCAAATTCCCTATGTCTTTATTTATGAGGTCCATTATGATCCTCTCCATGGCTTTGCAGATAAGGCTTGTCAAGCTAATGGGCGGTAATTTCCAGGGTCGGTGGAGGCACCGCCTTTGCGAAGTGGGACCACAGTTGCAGTGCGCCACTCCTGGGTACATATCCAGAGGTAAGACTTTGATTAAACAGCTGTCCTAGCTGTGGGTTTAATTCCTCATTGAGTTCGTGGAGCACACAGCCAGGGACACCATCAGGTCCCATGGATGCTGTGTTTTTTGCTTTGGAGAGAGCAGTTCTCACTTGGGCGTTGGAGATGTTTGGGGGGCTGCAATCGTTTGGTATAGATATCTCTCCTTTTGGGGAGGGGAGTTTGCACTGAACCTGTCAGCCAGTATGTTGGCAATGTCTGTAGGATCAGTAATATTCACATCATTTTGAACTAGTTCTGAGCATATCGGGGAGTTTCCTCCCAGGTTTCTAACATAGCTAAAGAAGGCCTTATGATTGTCTTTTGAGTCTTTAGCTATTTTTCTCTCGAAATTTGCTTTGGATGATTTTATGAGAGCTCTTAGTTTTTTACTTATAGTGATCAAGGGTGTCTTACCTTTTAAGGATTTTGCTCTATCTTGTAGTAGCTTCCTCCTTTTGTTGTAGAGTTTGTTTATGGCTGGGGTCCACCAGACTGGACGCTTGCCTTTGGTACAAAGAGTCTTTGTTTTGCTTGGGATTGCCTTTTCCATGCAGTCCTGCAGGTGCTGGTAGAAGGCATTTGTAAGTGATTCAGCGGCTTGAGTACTGTTTTCCCGCTCGGGGCCTTAAAGGAGACCACACTAGTCTTTAGAAGTGTGAAGTCGGCTTCGAGAAGTTCTTTACTGTGGTCTTTTTATTTCAGGTGGGGTGGGATGAGGACCTCCAGCGAGATTAGTTTGTGATCTGATCTCACCAGTGAGGGGTATACTTCGGTGTTGAACATTGTGCTCCCATGTTCGTGATGATGAGATCAAGTATGTTATCTCCTCTTGTGGGGATGGTGACTAGTTGTTCCATGGCATTTGAGTTTATGAATTCCAGGAACTTTTGGGCTAGGGTGTTTGGGCTTGAGTAGTGTTCCCAGTCTATATTAGGGTAATTGAAGTCACCTAGTATGATGGTGTTTGGTGATACATTTATCCCTCTAGTGTTTTCAGGAAGGCCATGTGAGGTTCCTGAGTTTGTGAGGGTGGCCTGTAACATGCTACAATTTGCAGAGCAGTCTTGCCTATGGTTAATTGCACCTGGATGGTCTCCGATGCATCGTGCGTTGCCACCAGTCTTGAGGTGTGGGTGTCCTTGATGAATATGGATACCCCCCCCTCCTTTCTTGGTATTGTCCGGATTTTGGGGCGGAACGCATGATATGAGGTAAAACCTGATAGTGCTGGGGTGCTCTCAGGAGCCTTGAACCAGGTTTCTGTCACAGCACAGACATCGATGTTCTCCATACTGAGAAGGGCCTCGAGTGCGTGCATTTTGAGATTTAGACTTCTGGCATTGAGCAGCATTACCCTTAGTTTTTTCCTTTTTGTGTTCTAGGGTGGTAGGTTTAGAATTTGAGCCTTGCCTAAAAAAGGCACCATGGGGGTGGCAAGAGCCTTTGTCAATATCCGGAATCCCAGGGGTGACAGGTGCAAGCCGTCCCTTGCGAAGCAGCGTGGCTTGTCCAGCATGTCATCTCAGGCAGACAGACACTGGATCCCCTTTGAATGACACCAGTGTTTAAGCCAATTGTTAAAGCTGATCATCTTATCTCTGTATTGTGGCATCATTCTTGGTGAAGGTAGGATACTGCTCAAGGTCAGGGTCATACCTGCCTGGGCTACATAATCAGAGAGCTCCTCAATGTCTCTTTTCATGTAGTCCAAGGAGGTATGTCTCAGGTCGTTTACACCAGCGTGGACAATGACTGAGTCATATTTGTACCTGCTGTTGAGAGACCTGAGTGCTTGCGTTATGTGGCGGATTCTAGCGCCCGACAGGCAGCTTACTGTGACCTTCTCCTTACTCAGTCTGGTGAGCGGGACGTCAGTGTGTCTGACTATGGAGTCACCAATGACTAGTGTGTCTGGCATTGTGTTTGGCCTTAAGGGCTGTGACTGTTTGACACTCTGACTGTGAGGTCTATGTGTTGCAGGTGTTGTGTTCTGAGGTGGTGGTTGTTTGGGTGTCTGCTTTGGTGGCCTCTGCTGTTTTGGTCAATTTTTGATCAGAGCCTCCGAGTATGTCTTTGTGTGTTTATGTGTATGATTTGAGGTTGTGATGGTACTATGTGAGACTGGGTCTATAGTGTGTGTGGTAACCTTCTCCTCCTGACTGGTCTTGCCAGTCCTATGTTGAGAGAGCTCAGCCTCCAGTTTGGCTGTATAGGTGCATCTCTCGCATGTATTTGTGTTTTGTGGGAGGAGGAGAGGGTTGTCTGTGTACATGAGGCAATTGTAACATTGCCTCAATATTCCCAGGTTCACCAGCTGAGCAGGAGAGGACACTAGCAACTGATCCCTCGACATGCTAGAAGGAATAGACAAAAAAACTTTAAAAAAGATTCCGGGGGATGTGGGTGACCGAGAAATGGGGGTTTGCCTTTTTGGGGTACTATCTATGACAAGAGTGCCGTATCAAGGTAATAAGTACTGTAGGAGCAAGTGCTAGGTTTAACAGATAGAGAATGGAGTCAAGTAGAGATGATCTTTTAAGTTATAGGATACGCTGATTAGATCAGTAGTATAGTTCGAGGAAGGTAGTTTGTTGGATGACTCTTTCTTCCAGCAGCTTTTTATTTCTAGAGCTGCTGTTTTCCTCTGACTGAGTGGAACATAGAGAATTTTGTTTGCTGTTGGGGGTAGGGAAAATGGTATTATATAACCTCTGGAAACAATCCTCTGCAGCCATGTATGTTTTGTAATCTCTTGCCAGGATGTCTGGTGCAAGGATAGATTACTCCCGACCGTCTCCATTGGTGGACAATTGGGCCTTCTTTCGGGTCTTTCAGAAAAATAATCTCTGGATCCTTGGTTCTGCAGGCCTCCTCTGCCACTTGGGCAGTGTCTTCTGTCAGAGATCCCCCTCTGTAACTGGGGAAACATTCTCCACATGGATCATGGAAGGTACCTTGGGACTTTCTGAACCACATTTTTCAACCACCTCATTGATTCCTAGAGAAGGTTCTTGGGGGAGTCAAAAACATATGCCCTTAGCAGACAGGGTCTTAACATATTGTCCACACCTGGAGCAAAGGGAGAATTGATGAAGGAGGGCTTGACAGTCTCTGTGAAATCACAGAGGCAAATCCAGGCATATCCCTAATGGAAATGCCTGAACCCGCTGCCCTTGAGGTACCTTCAGCTGCATGTGAAATGAGCCTCATAGATGACTTTGTGATGGATTGTAGGGTAGCCACTTGTGAAGCAATAGAGTTCTGTGCCTCAGAAGTAATGGGCCCAGAGAGGGATTTGGAGAGTTCTTTAATAAAGTCCCTCTAAAGTCTGGTGAAGTGTGCCAAATAATTCAGTGACCTGCGTGCAAAGGTCAGTGAAGCATATACATGCTTCCCACGTCTGTCCAATGCCCTGGACTCCCTGCTTGGGGGATGGACAGATGAATCTTTTCCACAAGTTCCTTCTTTGTGGCCACTGCTATGACCATGGCATCTACTGGTACTCTTTTGTTCCAAAATTATTTTCCTTTCAGTGGTTCCAGGATCCTGTCTGGTCTCTTGGGGATCAGCTTAACAGTGTCAGGTTCCTTCCACGCCTGCCTAGAGATCAAATCTATGAACTCATCAGTAGGTGGAGTCACCCAGGTGGTAGATGTCTAGGAATATCAATTCCTCTTGGGAAGGGTTATCAGCAGACCAGCCACCCTTTTGCTTGAGGGCCTCTAGGATGTCTCCAAAGGAGATGTCATCAGGTGGTGATCTTAGGGACCCATCCTCCCTCATCAAAATTGGTAACTTCTGTGATCGACTCTTGAAGAGAGTCTAAGTGCCTCCTCTTGCACCTTCTCTCCCTAGGGACGTCTTCAGTGGGATGTTCCAGACAAGTATCAGAAGATATAAGTATACCCTGCTGGATAGACTGGAGACTTTGGGCTGGCTGTCCTTGTGGAGTAGAGTGTTCAGGCTCAAGGCAAAAAAGGTATATGGGATTCAGAAGGAAGATCTGAGGGAGGTAGAATCATCCATCCTCTAGAAGCAGAGAACACTGTCTTCACCACCTTAAAGGCAGAACACTCCGGGGAGTAGGAGGCTGACTGAGCTGAGAAGACATGCTTTTGGATTGTCGGCTCCCTCTGACCTGAAGGCAGCCCACCTTATGCTGAAATCGACAGAGGGTAACTTTGGAATCGACTCTTAACACCTCGGATCCAGCAATGATGGTACAGCTCCAAGTGTCAATCAACTCTGGCACACTCGTAGCTTTCGTAACTTTGATTTCTATTCTAATGTCCTCATTTCTTCATCTGTCCAACATTGTGCATGCTACCACCTATGTCAGGCACTTCATCTCTATCACCTCTAGCATCCTCAACTGCTCTGCCTTTATTGCCCATGTTTCTATACCATACAGTAGTACACGTCACACCACTGTTTTGTACACCTTACTTTTCAGCTTCTTTGGCATTCTGTCATACACTACAGCTGGCACTCTGCCAGTTAGCTGCAGCCCCTCTGATTTTAGCTTTGACCTCCGCATTCAGACTTCCCTTCTCCTTAACCACCCCTCCCTGATACTTGAAGAAATTAATCTGTTCCACTATTTTCCGTCCTATCTCAATTCTCAGCTGATTCTTACCTCTACCATTTTCTGCCATTACAACTGTCTTATCTGTACTCAGTTTCACCACGTGCCTTCAGTTTTGCATTACATTCCCCAAGCCTTTGCTGAAGTTCTTGCTCAGAGTCTACCTGAAATGTCACATCGTCTGCATACAGCAACTTTGCGGAGCTGGCTCTTCTGACCTGTTTGTTAATGTAGTCCATCACCAGTATGAACAGCAGTGGGCTGAGAGCTGAACCCTGGTGAACACCCACTCCCACTGGGAACCTTTCTGTGAGACTGAACATTGTTTGTACTTGAGCCACTGGGACCTTGTACACAGCCTGCGCTAAGTCTGCCAAAGTTTCTGCTACTTCAAGACACAACAGGACTGCCCAAATCAGCTTTCCTGTGTCCTTGTCATGCTTTCTCCAAGTCTAGCAATGCCCAGTTGGACTCTTTCCTCATCTCTACTTTCTTCACGACTATCTGTCTCACTGAAAACATTGAGTCATTTGTGCTGCATCCTGATCTGAATTTGAATTGCTCATTTCTCATCTTACTTTCTACTACTCTGCATATTCATTTATCAATCACTCTCACTAGAACTTTTACCCAATGTGACAGAATTATGATGCCTTTGTGCTGTCCCAGTTGTGAATGTCCCCCTTATTCTTGAAAACTAACACTAGCATGCTTTTTTCCAGTCATCTGGGATACACCTTACTCTTCACACTACTATGAGTACCCTCAAGAGCCATATCTCTCCTGTCTCACCCAGAATCTTTATCATATGACCTTATCTGAGCCTGCTGCTTTCCCTGACTTCATTTTCCTTAGTGATGAAGTATCTGTGGAAGAACAATATAGTGATCTTCACTGCTCCCTTCTGGCCCCAACAGGCATGGTTTCCTTTCCTCTGGTCTCATCAGTGAAACTACATTGAGGTCCAAATGGAGAGATAATAAGTCAGCAAACAAAGGAGAGTAGTATTACTGAAACTGAATTCATCCTCAAGTCTTGGTGAGTACCTTCACGAGGTGGACACTGTTTTTCACAAAATCTCACCAAGACGACACTGATATATAGACTGTACTTCACATAGCATACATCATGGACAAAAGTAGGTTAAAAATAAAAAAAGATAGCTGGGTGCACAAGACCCAGGATAAAAAAGTACCCAATCCTGGTAGGCACACTGGTGCCAGGACTGTAAAAAATGACAGTGTAGAATCCTCAAAATACGGAATTATTCCTACAATGGGGCTAGGCTAGGCCCAGTTGTAGAAGGAACTAGCAGTCCACAAAAGTCACAAAAACTAAAAGACCAACAAAGAGCCATAAACATGATACAGTGGACTATTGAGGATAAGAAAGAAATTGTGTATCGTTACTATTATGCAAAAAGCCCAGAATTTCCAGACACAACATATACAAAAAGATTAAGTGATAAATTAAAGGAAATGAAAATACTTCAACAAGAAAAACTGTCAGAAGCCTCAAATAAAAATTTGAGTTCATTAATACAACATATTTGTGAAAAACATTATATAGACCACGAAACTTTGATCTGTTTGGAAAAAGAAGCATGTGAGAAGTATGAAAATGTAAACAACAAAACCTAAAGATTTTTGAAAAGTATAAAAAAGAAATATGGACATGGGAAAGAAAGAGAGACTTGATACAGTGCAATATTTATGCAAAGTCAAAAGCCAAATTAATCAATACAAAAAAGGCAACCCCAAAGTTACAGGCAAAGGCATCCAAATGTGGAAAATTTTACAATACAAAATATTATCACAAAGAGAAAATGTAGAAAAGAAGATTAGTAAAGTAGAATTTAAAAAAATAGAAGCTGAAGTTATGGAATGCCTGAAAAGTGAAGTATTTGGTGTAGAAGGTCTAACAGAGGTTACGGTTACACCACAGCATGGTGGAACAAGTCTCCAAAGTAAGAAGAAACAGGAAGATCAGGAGACATCTGAAGAAGAAATATGGACGTGGAAAAGAAAAAATAGATTTAATATGGTGTAATATTTATGCAAAGGAGAAAGCAAATTTAATCAATACAAAAAGAGTAGCACCAAAGATATATTAAGAGAAATACAGGCAAAGGAATTCAGACATGAAAAGCTTTACAATATAAAATATAAGAAGACAGAAGAAAAGTAGAAAAGAAGATTAGTAATGGAGAAGTTAAAGAAATAAAAACCGAGGTTATGGAGTACCTGTGAAGTGAAGGATTCAGTGTAGAAAATCTAACTCAGAAAGCACCACAGCAGGACAGAGCAACAGACATCCAAATTAAGGAGAAACCAGTGGAATGGGAAGCAATTGGGCAGTTGCTAAATGAAGATATTTTGGAGCCTTCCACAGGAAATCAGTATAAATGTTCACTTGAACCTGGACAGCAAGGGAAGGAAGAGGAAACTGTGGCAACTCTGACGCAGTCAATGTTGAGGAGTGATAGGCTAGTAAGGTCCCATGTGACATAACAAGGGATGACATAGGATGAAATTGAAGAGAATGTACCACAGGAAGATGTTCTAGAACTGTCTATAGTATGCCTGCAGGAAATGGAGAACAAAAAATTTGTTCTTAGTTTAGAAGAAAATGAGCTAAGAGAAGAGTTGCTTGATTTAATAGAGATAGATAGACATATTAAGATCAATGAAAGAAATAGACTGCAGAAGGTCAACAAAAAACTAAAAGCCAGAAGTCTGATAAAACAAATGAATGCAGTTGTTAGGACTGTCCATAGAGATCCATGTGATATAACAGAAGTAAATAGGATATATTACTGTGCAGCTAAATTAATAACAGATACAATTCTACCACAAAAACACAGGGTAGTAAGGGAAAGGAAGGGTAGACATCGAATACCATCATGGAAGTATGAAACAGAGAAAACTATAAGGCATTTAAGACAAGAAGTGTCACTGTTAGAAGAGTATAGAAGAGGGAACAGATCAACAAAAAAACTCAGAAAAATAGACATGATAAAAGCAATGAGCAGCATTATAACGGATCAGGATCTATCTTGCAACTATTGCAAACAATAAACTAAAGATCTCAGCACAGGCAGAAAAACTTAGAAGATACACAGATAAAGATAAAGGAAAAGTACAAAATAAGCAATTTATTGATGATGAGGAAAGTTCTATAGAGAATTGGGTAACAAGGTAAGAGGAATTGAAAGACAACCCATAAAAGAAGAAATATATACATTTTGGAGAAATTCCCATGAAGATCCTGTGAAACATAACAAAGATGCTAAACTGATAGAAGTAAAAGAAAGAATAAGAAGTTCAAAGCTACAGGATATGAAATGGGATGAAGTCACAGCTGGAGAGACTGAGATAAAGTTAAGGAAAGCCTCCATTTAAAAAACACAGGCCCAGATGCAGTACCTAACTTCTGGCTAAAAGTATTAACATCTTTGCATGAAGATTTAGCCACAAGTAAGAACTATTTATATGTGGACTCTGAACAGACTCCGACCGGGTTAACAACAGGAAAACAAAGCTCCTACTTAACAGTGATCCTGCATGTTATCCTAAAAAATTATAGACCAATAACTTGCCTTCCAACGACATATAAACTATACACTGGAATTGATGCTGACAGAATTTATAGTCATTTAGAAGAAAATTTGATCATAGTAATAGAACAAAAGGGTAATGAAAACAGTCATATGAAACAAAGGATCATCTGTTGCTAAATAAAGACATAATGGAGAACTGTAAAAAGGGGGAAAATCTAAGTATGGCATGGAATGACTACAAAAATAGCATTTGATAGTATCCCACGTTCATGAATAAAAGAGTGCTTAACAATGTATAAGCTAGACTCTACATTGATCAGTTACATTACAGTAACCATGAAACAGTGGTAGACCACTTTGCAATTAAACTATGATAAAGGACAAACTATTATTCCATGGATAAAAACTCAAAGGGGATATTCTAGGGTGATTCCCTATCACCACTACTGTTCTGTGTTGCCCTTAACCCTTTAAGTTGTCTACTTAACAGATTAGGCCATGGCTATAATTTGGCTCCCAGAAAACAACAAAGTGTAAAGACTTCTCATCTTCTCTTTGTCGATCTGTACAGCTCATCATATGAGGAACTAAAAGCACAATTGCAAGAAGTCAAAACTTTTTCAGATGATATAAGAATGCCATTTGGTCTTGATAAATATGCAAAGCAACCTTTAAAGCAGGAAAACTGCAGCACCAAAAAAACATCAGTTTGGCACAAGAATGAGATATAAAAGAACTCGAGCAAGACGGAGTGTATAAA
Organism: Protopterus annectens; assembly: GCF_019279795.1. Classification (NCBI taxonomy): domain Eukaryota; kingdom Metazoa; phylum Chordata; order Ceratodontiformes; family Protopteridae; genus Protopterus; species Protopterus annectens. The sequence continues at coordinate 226,702,488 of NC_056740.1, forward strand.
TATTTGGAAACTGATGAAGAATCAACAGTAAAACATAAACAGATCTGAATAAAACTTAATAAGGAATATTTTAGAAGACTTAATTTAATCCTGAAAACAGCACTGACATCTAGGAACAAAATTCAAGCTATAAACTAATTTGCTCTTCCCATCCTAACTTACAGTTTTGGAGTGATTGACTGGCCCCAAAATGTGTTGGATAGATTAGACAGAAAAACAAGAATGATGCTTCATGCTTACCAAATGATTTATAAAAATTAGTGCATACCAAGATTATATATTCCGCATTCCGAAGGAGGTATGGGCCTCCTTGAAACTGATTATGCACAAATATCTGCTGACCTCACAAGACCCAAACATAGTGAACATTTTGATACATGAAGAAAATAAGTTTAAGATGACTTACCTGCTTAGTCTAGCAGAATATATCGGCATCAAGCAGGAATGGAAATCAAATCAGAAGTAGATAAAAATCAGACAGCAACGAATGTGCCAAAAACCAAAAGAAAGAATATAAGGTGAAGGATCTGATAAGAAGGCAAGAAATGTGTAAAATGCATAAATATAGTTGCAAGTATAGAAAACTTCTGGAAGAGCCTCATGTTGATCAGCATCGAACATATGAATGGTTAAGGAGAGACGAATTCAAACCAAAAGATGAAAGGTTAATATTGGCAGCCCAAGATAGTGGGCTGCATACACATTGGTTTACAAAGTCCATCGACAGACAAATGTAGGTTTTGTAAAACAGAATTGGAAACAGTCACACACCTTGTTGCTGGTTGTGACATACTAATGGTAGAAGAATTGTATACTGAAAGACACAATAATGTGGCAAGACTGTTGCACTGGGGATTGTGCAAACATTATGGTACTGAAGTGGCTGAAAAACACTGGAAACATGAACCATAAAGCATCATAGAAAATGATGAAGTGTGCATCAGATGGGATCATCCATTACCAACAGTTCAAAAGATAGATGCGAGAAACCAGATATAGTGGTCCACGAAAAGAAGACAAAAGTAGCATTGATCTTTGAAATCACTACACCCAGTGACTACAGTGTTTTGCATACAGAGAGACACAAACTCATAAAATATCAAGATTTGCAGGCAGAAACGAGAGCAATGTGGAAGAAAGATACCCAGACAGTTCAATGAGTCTTATAAAAAAGAATCTACAGTCAAATTTAGATATGTTACCAATTTATAACTAATTCATTACTAGGCACATTGTGTGTGCTGTGAAGAGCACTTTTAGCTAACATCAAAGATTGAAACAATATTAATTTCATGAACTTTAATCGTAATTTGACTTAGAAATGGGGTCCAGTCCCATCATGGTATTAGAAATCCAAATGTTTTGGTGAAATTAAAAAAAAATGTAACAATTCTTAGTTCATGTTTGGCAGGTTGATTGGTTTTCCTTTCAGCTTTCACTCAATAGCACTATCCCAGGTAGCCCAATCTGGGCAACTGAACATCGGCCGGCCAGTAACGTGTTGACCGAGGGCTGCTGGGCTTTATGGCAGGCAAACACTGGCCAATAAGGTACATACACTCCTCCCACCATTAGCATGGGTTTCTGTCATAGGCTGGAGTAGACTGGTCCTCAACCCACTTATTTCCAGAAATTACCCATACTCATCTGATGAGATTAGTCAACAAGATTAAATCACCTAGAGCCATATTTTTAAATCATTGTGTGGCTAGCCCTGCAACAATGTGCTGTCTGTGATCCCTGTTCTCATATCTTGAATATACTGTGCACCACAGTAGATGCACAAAACAGTTGGTCTATACAACTCTGCCACCTATAGGAAACCATCTAGGGTCTGTGCTGTTGCCCATGGCTCCATTCTTGGGAGAATTAGAGATGAAAACACTCAAAATATTTTTCAGAGATGGGAGGAAGACCAGAGAAACACAGACAGAACATGGAAACTCCAAACAGTCATTGGATGAAGGTCAGGATCAAACCTTGCACCTTATGCATGGGGGAGGTGAAGACCCTAACCATTATACCATCTGGTAATATAAGATTAATTCTCCTCAACATGAAAACTGGAGATGGCTACTAGTTTAACCTTGATAGTAGACTAGCTCATTCCAATGTGGAAGAAAGACACCAGGAAGTCCAAGAACCATGCGCTCAAGCTTAATGCTGAGTAATGTATAGTTATCCCCTTTGGGAAAAAACATGTACCCATGAATTACCACAGAGGTGGCAGTACACTAAACACTGAAAGTGTGATGAGAAACTTAGGGACACAGGTGGACAGTGGTCTCACCTTCGATAACCACATTGCCACAACAGTCAGAAAATCCTTCTATGTGGCACACCCCATCATTAAAGGCTTTTCATCCAGAAAAAAGGAGGTCATTGTCCCACTGTACTCATCCCTCATTAGACCCATTATAGAGTACAACACCCCATTTGGTATGTACCTCACAAGACATCTGCAACAGTTGGAAAGGCTGCAGAAATACCTCACTAAATGAATCACAGGCCTAAAGCAGATGTCCTATGCTGACCGCCTAAAAAAAACTCCAGCTATACTCTGTGGCATATCATCTACTCAGAGGCAATCTCTGCTTAACATACAAGGCCATGTCAAACCCTGAGCTGTTGGACATGCTCCACTTAAAGAAATCCCAATCCCTCAGAGCCACATGCTCCAAGGATCTAAACCTTGTCATCACAATGAACAAAACATGCTGAAGAGATAGGTTCCTGACCCAGAGACTCCCTATACTCTGGAATAGACTTGCCCATACATGTCAAGCAGAGTGACTCCTTGGTCCTCTTCAAAACAAACCTTGATGATTGGATGGGAGATAGGAAATTCACCCTGGGGATTATGTCAGTTGCCCTGCTTGACAGGGGTCCAGGGAAGAAAATATTGTGGGAAGAAATATCCAGGGAATTGTTATGGATAGGCTTGTATAGGCCCTAGGGCCGATAGCCTAGTACCAACTTATGAACCTATGAACCTATGAGAGGGGCCTTTGAAAGGGTTCAAAGTTTTAGCAGAAGCCCAGATGGAGATCTCTTCCATTTGCTTTTATAAAAGACAGACATGCATCTGGAGCATTTCTCCCTGGGCCTCCACTGAAAATTGGATAGCTCCAACTCTGACTTTCCCAGTAAACAAATGTTAAAATAAATAAAAATACATAAATACATAAATAAATCTTTCTGGAAGAAGGTCTCTGCACAGAGGCAGGATGTCAATGACTTGGGAAGAAAGCGTGGACTATCTAGCGATCATTGGAATTGGAGAAACCATGTGATCATTTTGAGAGCCTGAATGTTCACTTGAGCCATTCTGGTTGGATGTGAGAAAGGTTCTGTAGTGGTGTCCAACACCCAAAGAGGGGGTATCAGATGAGACCAGAGGATGGGAAATCATGCATGTTGGGGCCAGAAGGGAGCAATGATGATCACCGTAGCATTCTGCCCCATTGATTTCTGTAGAAACATTAAGACGAAAGGAGTAGGTGGAAAAGCATAGAGGAGACCAAGTGGCTAATTGTGGGTCAAAGCATCCGTCTGTGACTCCCCCCTCCTGGGAGATAAGGGTAAAGTACTGTCTGCACTTGGTGTTGTAGGAGAGGCAAACCGAAAGCAGAACAGTTGGTCACAGTGGCTGAAAATCCAACCCACTCCAGTCAAGTTGAGGGAGCATTCATCAGGGAGGATGATAGACTTGTTCAACCTATCCACTAAAACAGTGGACGTCTCTGGTATGGGTGTTGCTATCACAAAGTGGTAAGAAAATTTGCCCATTGCCAAATCTCCATGGCTTCATGACACAAGTGATAAGATCATGTTCCACCCTATTTTTCAGTGTACCAGACTACGGACATATTGTCTCTCTAAATGGACATCACATTTGTGGAAAGGGAATCCTGGATGGCTTGCAACACTAGGAGAACTGCCCTCATCTCCATGATACTGATGTGAAGACTGGCCAATGAGGGGAACCATGTGCTATAGATCATACTTCCCATGAAATGCCCCAACCCACCACAGCTGAGAATTGTCAGTGGTCATTGTAGCCTGTGAGGAAGGTAAACAAAAGATTGACAATAAACTATCAAGAGATTCTAGCCACCACAGAATATGAGTTTTGCAGATTTTTGTGACAAAGATTTGAAAACACATAGGCTGATGTCTGATTGACCATTGTACTGAAAGGGTCCACTGGAGCTCCTTCATGTGGTATCTGGCAAGAGGAATCAAAATGATGGCAGTAGTTACTGAGCTAAGGAGATGCAAAATCTACTTTGATGAAGGCTTTTGACAGGAAAGAACTGCTGTCACCTTTCAGTACCATATGGCAATCCTGTATTCTGGTAGTCTGACTGTTTGTAAGTTTGTGTGCAAGTGAGGACCAATGAATTCTATCATCTGGGCAGGATGAAGTTTGGAATTGGCTGTGTTCACGGTTATACCTAATTTATGAGCAAATCTGGAGCAAGGAGTCTCTGGTGCATTTAAGAAGATTCCTGGTGAGGCAGTTATGAGCTAGCTGTCCAGGTATGGGAACACTCAGAACCCCAGCAGTCTGAGATGAGCTGCAACCACTATCATACATTTTGGGAGCACCCAGGGGGTTGTGGTAAGACTAAAGGACAGGGCCCTGAAATGGAAATGACAAGCTCCCAGCTGGAAGTGGAGAAAACATCTGAAGTCTATGTCCATTTTTGTATGGTAGTAGACATCATGAAGGTTGATTGAGGACATCCAATCATCCCTTCTTAACATTGGAATAATGGACTGTGTCATGACCAACCAGAATTTCATTTGTTTTGCATACCTATTCAGATGACCGAGGTCCAAGATTGGCCTGAGGTCCTCATTTTCCCCTGGCACTAAAAAGAAACTTGAAAAAAATCAGGATCCTTCCTGGTCTGGCTGGATCTCATGGATGACTTTGTCTAGCAGCATTTTATCTCTAGTGCTGTTGCTTTCCTTTGGGAGGGTGGAACATTGGCAAGTTTTCTTGAGTGAGGGGAGGTAAGAAAGAAACAGGATGGAATTTCCCCTGGTTGTAATCCTTTGCATCCAGACATTTTGAGTGCTGGATGTCTAGGGCATGGAATGCAGGGATAAGTGCCCCCTAACTGCCTCCAGAGTGCAGCAGTTGGACACACATTCAGAAGTGCTGGTAAGGCATACTGGAGAAACAACCATGAATGCCCTGGTTTGTGGACCACCTCTGCCACTGGGACACAGTCCATATGAGCAATGTTCCATATGTAAAGCCATGGAAAAAAAATGTCATGGAAATGATTAATAAGGACATAGAAAACCTTGAAATACTGGATCCAACCCAGTTTTTTGTCAAGGGCAAATCATGCCTTTCCAACCTGATGGACTTCTTTGAGAAGGTCACCAAGGCAAAGGATGAAGGAAAATGGTGCATACTACCTACTTTGACCTGGCTAAGCCATTTGGTACAACATCACACTCGGGCATTGTAAACAAACTCTCTGATATAGGCATAAAACCATATGTTACATAATGGATAGTCAGCTGGCTCTCAGATAGGACCCATGAAGTTAGGAAGGGGAGCCCACCTCCACAAAGAGGCCAGTTCCTAGTGGATAACTTAAGGGTTCTCTGCTGGTCCGCTCCTTTTTGGCATCCACTTCTCAAGAGTCAAGGCTGATGTCAAGTGCTCCTGATTGAACAAATTTTCATATGATTGCAAACTAGCAGCAGTTACAAAATCCCCCCAGTATTCTATCATCCTACAGGAAAGAATAACACAGACAAATGACTGATGACAAAGCCATGGCTTAAAACTCAGTGCCAAGGAATGTATAATAGTACCCTTTGAGAAGTCAGCCACTCTAGGAAATTACCACATCGATAGCATTCCCTTAACAGTAGAACCAGCGGTCAGGGATTTGGGCACACATGTAGCCAGTAATCTGGTTTTCAACCCACATGTCTAAAGTAGTAAGGAAATCTTTCTATATTGTTCAGCTTATAAACATAGGCATGGCATCTAGGTTTAAGGAAGTCATGGCTCCACTGTATTCAGTCATCATCAGGTCCATCATTGAGTACAATGCCCCCTTCAGTATATACCTGACCAGGCACATGCAACAACTGGAATGTCCACAGAGGTTCCTCACAAAAAGAATACAAAGTATAAACAGCATGTCCTGTGAAGATCCCCTCAAAGCCCTATCTCCATGTGCTGTTTCCTACAGACTGCTTAGAGGTGATCTATGCCTGGCATACAAGGCATCCTTGGATTCCACTCTGATGGACCTTTGCATATCTGGAAATTGAACAGGATCAGAATTGCTCAATCTAAGGATTTAAACTTTGCTTGCAACATAAATAGGACATGTTGGAGGGACAAGTATGTATCTCAGAAAATCTCCCTTCACTGGAACAGCCCTCTCATCTATGTGAAGCAGAGCTCTTCCCTCATCCAGGTCAATAGAAACCTGGACCGACTGGTGTATGGGAAATTGCCCTAAGTCTGGCACCGATGTCTCAAATGGACAGAGGGAGCCTGTAAATCTTGCCCTAGTGTACATATACCCCTTAACACCTCTAATGCACAGAAACTTGTGGGATACAATTGGGATGCTTAAATAGGCTTATAAAGACCCCAGTGGTTGTTAGCCTAGTATACCCCAATGAATCTGTGACCCATTTGAGTTCCCCCCTTCTGCCTTGGAGGTGGTGTCTAGAACTAGAAGTATCAGAATTAAAATTTGTGATTTCTGGAAGCGCAGCTTCTTCCCTCTATTCTGGTTTCTAGAGAAGGACCCTTGTGGGTAGAAAAACAGATCTCTACTGCAGAAAACGTTTTCCCTTCTTGCTCACTTCTGGATAGCATCTCTTCAACCTTTGGCCTGAAAAGTGTCAGGCCACCACAGGGGCCATTGATAATGGACATTTTAAAGTGCTCCACTGAGTCACACAGGCACATCCAGGCATGCCTCCTAACAGTTATGCTGGTGCCACAGCTCTTAAAGTGCCTTCTGTCACACTGGAAATGAGTTGCATAGTCACATTCAAAAGGGATTGAAGGGTGGCCATCTGACAGTCAACAGACTTCCCCTCCTCTGCATATAGGGACTCTTGAGAGATTTAGAGAGCTCCTTGGTTAAATCTCTCTGGAAGCACTTCACATGTGCCAATGGAAAAGAAGTGAATCCCTATGGCAGACAGGGTCTTCTCCTCCTGTTCATTCCAAAAAGTGTCTTTTTCACAGAAGAGCCAAACAAGGATGTTCCATCAAAAGCTGCCTTGATAAAAGAAGACTTGCAAAGTCACATAGCTACATCCAGGTGTGCCTCTATATGGCAATAGCTGAAACAGCCACCCATAAGATACCCTCTGCAGCATGGGAAATCAACCTCATGGACAGACTGGAAATAGATAACAGAGTGGCCAGATGCGAGGATGATATTTTATATTGCTCTGCAGACATAGACTCCAAGAGGGATTTTGAGACCTCCTTGGTCAAATCCCTCTGTAACATTGTAAAGTGAGCCAAATAATTCAGGGACCTTAAGGCAAAGTTAGCTATGTGGCACCAGCATAACTGTTAGGAGGCTTTTTTCTATTTTCTATAATGTGATTTGTTTTCTTTACACTGTGTTTTACTTGTATTCTGATTTTAACTGCATATTAAAACTTTAAAAGACACTACAGCTCCTTTCTTGTGAGTCAAACAGAACATTTTCCCACCCTGCCACATGGTTACTGTTGTGTGCCTAAACACCACTGTCTTTCTAGCTGCTTGCCCCTTATGTTAACTTGGCCATAGGTTCATAGGTAGGTACCAGGCTATTGGCCCTAGGGCCTATATAAGCCTAGCCAAAAAGGTACCCTGACTTTCGCTACCCAAGAAAATTATTTACCTGTGCCCCTGCTGAGTAGAGCCACAGAAGTGATCCATGGGGTGAATTTCCTATTTCCCATCCAATCATCAAGATTTTTCTTGAAGAGTGCTAATGAGGAGCTTTGTTTGATATAGATAGGTAGTTTATTCCAGAGTATGAGAAGTCTCTGGGACAGGAATCTATCCCTTCAGTAAGTTCTATTTATTGTGGTGACAAGGTTTAGGTCCCTAAAGTGTGTAGCTCGGAGTGATTGGGATTTCTTTAAGTAGAGCATGTCCAACAGCTCTGGGTTTGACATAGCTTTGTATGTTAGGCAGAGATCGCCTCTGAGTAGTCGATATGTGATGCAGTAAAGCTGGAGTTTTTTGAGACAGTCTGCATAAGGAATCTGTTTGAGGCCAGTAATCCTCTTTGTGAGGTACTTCTGCGGCCTTTCCAGTTGTTGTAGATGTCTTGTGAGGTACATACCAAAAGGGGCGTTGTACTCTATAATGGGTATAATGAGTGATGAGTAGAGAGGAACAATGACTTCTTTTTTCCTGGATGAGAAAACGTTTGTGATGAGGTGTGCCACGTAGAAGGATTTCTTGACTACTGTGGCGATATGATTATCAAAGGAGAGACTACTGTCCACCTGTGTCCCAAGGTCTCTTATCACACTTTCGGTGTTAAGTAGACTACCGCCTATGTGGTAGTTCATGGGTACAGAGTTTTTACCAAAAGGGATGACAATGCATTTTTTGGCATTGATCTTGAGGCCATTGTTTTGACACTAGGTATCTGTCTCAGTGAGGCCCTTTTGTAGGATGTCCACATTGTTAGGAGTTTCAATTATGGCTCTTAGTTTGCAGTCATCTGCAAACTTTATTAGCCAAAGACCTTCTGTGTTAGCCTGTACTTCAGAGAAGTATATACCAAACAGGAGACGACCCAGGCCTGAATCCTGTGCTACTCCACTTGTCACTGGTTTGAAGTCGGATTAGGAGTCTGCAACTTTCACAGTGTGGGTTCTGTCAGTGAGCCAGTTGGCAATCCATCTTGTGACATAGGGATTTATACCTAGTTTAGTGAGTTTATCTATAATTCCAGAGTGGGGGGTGGTGTCGAAAGCCTTGGCGAGATCTAGATAGGCTGTGTGAAACACCTTACCCTCATCTACAGGTTTGGTGACTGCTTAAAAGAAGTCTATCAGGTTTAGGAGACATAATCTGCCTTTTACAAACCCGAACTGGGTGGGGTCCAGAGTTTGGAGTTTACCAATGTCTTTGTTTATAAGTTCCATGATGATACGTTTCATGGCCTTGTAGACCAGGCTCGCCAGGTTAATGGGGGGGTATTCCCCAGGTCCATGGTGGATCCCCCTTTGTGGAGTGGGATAACAGTTGCTGTGCACCATTCAGTGGGCACAAAGCCTGAGGTGAGGCTATGATTGACCATGGTACTTAGTTGGGGTGCCAGTTTGTTCTGTAGTTCATGTAGAACACAGCCTGGGATGTTGTCAGGTCCCATAGATGCTGTGTTCCTGGCTTTGGAGAGTGTGGTTTTTACCTGTGCAGCTGTGATTACATAAACTTTGCATTCTTCTGGTATAGAGATGGGCCCTTTAGGGGGTGAGAGGGGAGTAAAGTTAGCACTGAACATCTGCCAGGATGTTGGCAATATCAGTTGGTTCTGTATATTTAGTAGTGCCATTGTGCTGTAACTCAGAGCAGATCTGAGTGTTGCCATTGAGATTCTTGACATAGCTATCGAATGCTTTGTGGTTGTCTTTAGAAAGAGTGGTAATTTTATTTTTGTAACTAGCTTTGGAGGATTTTATGAGGGATCTCAGTTTCTTACTCTGGCTGACCAGTTAGTTCCTCCAATCATAGGATTTTACTCTTTTTTGCAGCAGTTTCTTTCTTCTGTTGTAGAGTTTGTATATGGCAGGGGACCACCAGATTTGCTTCCTTTATTTGGAGGATAGCATCTTGGCTCTGTTAGGCATAGCACGATCCATGCACTCATGTAAGTGCCTATAAACTGCATTTGTGTAGGATTCAGCAGTCAGTCTATTGTCCATCTACATGAGTGTCATGAAGTTTGCCATTTCTGTCTTAAGAAGCTTCAATTTGGCTTTGGAGACATTTTTTTACTGTGGTTTCCCTAATGGCAGGTGGGGGTGGGATGTGGATGTCTAGGGTGATTAACTTGTGGTCAGATCTGACCAACGAGAAATTGATCTCTGGTGTGGAACACTGGTCACCTATGTTGGTAATGACTAGGATTAGGATACTGCTGCCCCTGGTGGGGGTGTGGATAAGTTGAATCAAGGCATTGGAATTTATGAATTCCAGAAAACTTTGAGCAAAAGAGTTGGTACATGAGTAGCTTTCCCAGTTAATGGTGGGGTAGTTGAAATCGCCCATTATTAGAGTGTTAATTTGTACCCTAATATTTTCCAGTGTATCAAGAAATGATGAGTGGGAATCCTGGGGCATGGTAGCAAGCTTCAGTTTGGATTGTGTTCTTGCTCAGAGTTAGTTGCACTTGGATAATCTCGGATGCATTATGCTGAGCAACTAGCTTGGAGGTGTAGATATCCTTAATGAATATGGACACGCCTCCGCCTTAAGTGTTTCAGTCCAGGTTAGGTGGCCGAAAGGTGTGGTATGAATTATAGCTTGGTAATGCAGGGGTGCGCTCTGGAGCCTTGATCCAGGTCTCTGTCACTGCACAAATGTCAGTGTTCTCCAATTTAAGGATTGCCTAGAGTGAGCGCATTTTGAGGTTTAGACTTCTAACATTGAGTAGCATTACCCTCAGATTTTGCTTGCTTGTACCTGTTACGGTGGAGAGTTTGCCATTTGAGCCTTTCCTAAAAAAGGCACTGTAGGGCTGGCAAGAGCCTTAGCCAGTATCCGGAATCCCAAGGGTGACAGGTGCAGGCCATCTCTGGCAAAACATCATGGTCTGTTGATCATGTCATCCCAGGCAGACAGATACTGGATCCCTTTAGAATGACACCAGAAGCTTAGCCAATTGTTGAAGTCAATCATTTTGTCCTTGTACTGTGGTATCATTCTGGGTGATGGCAGGATGCTACTCAGGGATAGGGTCATACCTGCCTGGGCTACAAGATCAGAGAGCTCCTACATGTCTCTTTTCATGTAGTCCAGGGAAGTACATCTCAAGTCATTCACACCAACATGGACAATGACAGAGTTATATTTGTACTTGTTGTGGAGTGACCTGAGTGCGTGCATTATGTGGCAGATACTAGCACCCGACAGACAGCTGACAGTAATTTTGTCCTTATTTAGCCTGGTGAGTGTAACATCAGTGTGCCTGATTATAGAGTCACCTATGACTAGAGTGTTGGGTACGTTGTTATGCCTTATGGGCTGCGGTTGAGTGGCACACTGAGTTTGTGGGCTATGTGTGATTTGGGTTGTGTTGGGAGGTGGAGGTTGCTTGGGTTTCTGCTTTGGAGGTCTCGTTGCTTGGGCAGATTTTTATTGAGGGCCTCCGTTAATGTAGGTATGTGTTTTGTGTTGCTATGTGTGTGTTTTGGTGGTGTAGGTTTTGAGGGACTATGTGATGAGTGTGGTGTGGTGCAAGTGTTTATCCTCTCCTCTTGACTGTCTAGTCCAGTCTTGGGTGAAGAGAGCTTTGCTTCCAGTTTGGCTATATAAGTGCATCTCTCACAGGTTGTAGTGTTGGGTGGTAGGAGGAGAGGGTTGTCTGTATACATGAGGCAATTGCTGCATTGCCCCAAGATGCCCAGATTCATCAGGTAGACAGGAGAAAACATCGGGAGCTGACCCATAGACATGCTTGGATAGGTGGTTATTTATTAAGTACTAAAAACTGTTTTCCTCTAGACAAGTGTGGAAAGTTGAGTGCTGTAGCAATTTGTAGCTTATTTAGTGCTTACAATGAGTTCTGAACAAGTGCTGAGCTCAAAGAAACATATTTGAGTGCTAAAACTAAAAAACTGGCTAGTTCTAAGGGAAATTTTGAAGAGCAGACTTTATAGCTAAATGATGCATAAAGTGTATTTTTTTTCTTAATATAGCAGAAGCAAATGAGCAAACTGATTTAAACAAATTAACCAACAAAAAGCTTAAAACTGAGCCCTGTTCCAGCAGTCTTCGATCAGACAATTTCTAACTGCACACTCCTGCTACTTGGGTGCAGGGGAACTTTCTCCAAAAAAGATGGCCTGAATTAGTGCTCAAGTTATACAAAGAAAGCTAGATTCAGCATGTCTGAATCTAGTCTATGCTACAGCAAACAAGGTGTACCAATTTCAAAGAAACAGTTCAAATAAGCAGACACAATAAGCCTTTAACCAGAAACTCCCAGCTCAGAAGGGCAGAATCTACCCTCTCCTCCCACAAGAGTGCAGACCACACCTTCTTAATGTAAAATAACTGGCCCTAAGCCCAAGTGCTTAAACCAGAACTGATACACTTTTAGAATAACAGACATTAAGCCTCAATCTGCATCTTCCAACTTAGAAGGATGTAAGCTACCTGTTCTGCCACAGCAGTGCAGACCACAAACCTTCTTAATGTAAAACAACTGGTCTGAAGCCCAAGTGCTTAAACCAAAGGCTTAGAATAGCAGTTACAATTTAATCAGGCTACTAACAAGCAGTAATAAATGCAGCAGAATAAATGCAATTAAGTACTATTAAGAATATTAAGAATATATCTCATTTCTCTGCTTTTACTGGTTGGTGTGAGTAAGCACAAAATTATCATTTTGTGAAATCATTCCTTTTCAGCTATTTAAATGTATTAGCCATCCTACTGTATTCCATAGTACCAGAATAAAACAGTGACCACCCCCTTTCAATCTATCTTGCTATTTTAAAAACAGAGACTCTCCACTAAAACTTAACTTTTTAGACAGGTAAAACTTAAGTTACCTACTTTAACATCTAACTCCTCTAGTGTACACTGCAGTGTTTAGGATAAACCATTTTTTTTTCATCTTAACCTTTAAGCATTTATTGCAAGACCACCAGTTATTGGAGAGCCCACATTCTGCCTCTCAGTAGTCATCTTGGGATTAGTGCTTCTGTTTTCTCCTGGTGAGAGAAAGAGTGCAGTTACATTATTTCCTGGAGACTGCTGATCACCAGAAAACTTAATAACTGCTTTATAGGTGACAGCTTGGAATTTGTGCTTATATTCTGATCCTGGTTAGAGTGCATTGATTCCTGACTGTTTCTGGTTGAAGAGTGATTGTCTGTGCTTAACTTACCTGATTGGTCTGGTTGCTATTTGAGGCACCTACCAGAACAAGGCTACAAGCCTGCAGACCCTTGCATCATCTGGGACAAGACTGGATCACCAAATAGATTGTGACCTGCTTCTCTTCTTGGGATTGGTGCTAACATTTTCATTCTGGTGAGAGAAGAAGCAAAGGAGTATTCTATCCCAACAGAGTGAAGCTGTGCTGATACCAGCTTTAGTAGTAGCCAGGTAGTAGCCATTCATGTGACTCCCCTTTTCATCATTCTTGACAAGCTAATTCTTTATTTTCAGTAAGTACTGCTTGATTTCTTCATAACTTCAGAATATCTGCCTAAATACTTCATCCTTAAATTTACAGGGTCTACATATTGGTTTCCCCTCGAGTGTTTGGCAGTGCTCTGTACAGACTCAGACACTTTGAGTGACATTTTTCTGTAAAAAGCTTCAGTACTTAATATAATGAGCTTATATCTAGGCATGTCTAAAGGTCAGTTCCCTGTGCTTTCTCCTGTCAACCTGGTGAACTTGGGTATCCTGAGGCAGTGTATTAGCTGCCTCATGTACACAGACAACCCTCTCCACTTACCTCCCAATACTATGACTTGTGAGAGATGCACATATATAGCCAAATTAGAAGCCAAGCACTCTCCAGCCAAGACTGGATTAGACAGTCAAGAGGAGAAGGATAACATCTGCACCACACCACATTCAACACATAGCCCTCCAAAACATACACCACCACAACCCTCACATAGTAACACAAAACACACACCTACTTTCATGGAGGCTGTCAATAAAATTCTGCCCAAACAACAGAGACCTCCAAGGCAGAAGTGCAAACAACCACCACATCCCAGCACAAACCATGAGACACATAGCTCACATAAACAGTGTGTCACTCAACCAAAGCCCATAAGGCAAAATAACTTACCCAATACACTAGTCATAGGTGACTTAATAGTAAGGCATATTGATGTCCCACTCACTAGGTTGAAAAAAAGAGAAGGTTACGGTCAGCTACCTGTCAGGTGCCAGGATCTGCCACATAACGCACACACTTAGGTCACTCCACAACAGATACAAATATGACTCTGTCATTGTCCACGTTGGTGTGAATGACCTGAGACATAACTCCATGGGCTACATGAAAAGAAACTTAGAGGAGCTCTCTGATTTTGTAGCTCAGGGAGGTATGACCCTAGCTCTGAGTAGCATCCTACCGTCACCCAGAATGATACTACAGTACAAGCAGAAAATGACTGACTTTAACAATTGGCTAAGTTTCTGGTGTCACTCTAAGGGGATCCAGAATCTGTCTGCCTGGGATGACATGATCGACAGACTTCAATGCTTCACCAGAGATGGCCTGCACCTGTCACCCCATGGATTCCGGACACTGGCCAAAGCTCTTGCCACCCCTATAGTGAATTTTTTAGGCAATGCCCTAAAGACAAAATTACCACCATAACAACTACAAGCAAACAAAATCTAAGGGTTATGCTACTCAAGGCTAAAAGTCTAAATCTCAAAATGCACTCGCTCAAAACACTCCTTAAAATGGAGAACATCGACCTCTGTGCAGTGACTGAGCCCTGGTTCAAGGCTCTGGAGAGCACCCCATCACTACCAGGCTATAATTCATACCATACCTTTTGGCCCCTAAACCTGGACCGAAGCACTAAAGGTGGTGGTGCCTCCACATTCATAAAGGATATGCACACCTCCAGACTAGCAGTCCAACATAATGGATCAGAGATACTTCAGGTACAACTAACACTGGGTAAAACTGCAATCCAGGTTGTAGCCTGCTATAGATTCCCCCACCATGTCCCAAGACACCCACTCCACATTCCTAAATACACTGGAAAATATTAGGGTACAACCCAATACCCTTATACTGGGAGACTTTAACTACCCGCCCATTAACTGGGAAAATTTCTCATGTACCAACACACTTGCTCAACGTTTTCTGGAAATCATTAATTCCAGTACCCTGGACCAACTCATTCTTACCCCTACCAAGAGTAGGAACATCATTGACCTGGTCATTACTAACATGGTTGACCGTTGCTCTACACCAGTAGTCAACTCCTCCCTGGTCAGATCTGACCACAAGCTAATCACCATGGATATCCTCATCCCACCCTCACCCCCCCTAAAGGAAACCACCATAAAAAACTTCTCCAAAGCCAATTTTGGGCTTCTAAAAACAGAGATGGCTAACTTCACGACACCCATGCCAATGGAAAATAGGTGCATAACTGCTGAATCATACACCAATGCACTATATGACGACATACACAAGTGCATGGAATGGGTCATACCAAACAAAACCAAGACGCTCTCCTTCAAAAAATGGAAGGCAATCTGCTGGTCCCCCACCATAAAGAAACTCTACAACAGAAGGAAAAAACAGTTGCAGGAAAGGGTGACGTCCTAAGACTGCAAAAACTCTTTTGTTAGCCTCAGCAAAAAACTGAAATCCATCATCAAATCCTCTAAAGCTAACTATGAAAACAAAATTGCTGCAGACTCTGAAGTCAACCACAGGGCATTCTAAAGTTATTTCAAGAATCTACATGACAATACTCAGATCTGCTCTGAGTTACAGCACAATGGCAATACATATACAGAACCAACTGATATTGCCAACATATTGGCTGACAGGTTCAGTGCGAACTTTTCACCCTTTTTACCCCATAAAGGGCCTATCACAAATACCAAACGCACTGTCCAAAGCCAAGAATACAACTTCCATGGGACCTGATAATATCCCTGGTTATGTTCTACATGAATTACAAAGTGAACTGGCACTAATTCTGAGTACCCTGTTCAATCACAGCCTCATTTCAGGCTTTGTTCCTACCGAATGGGGCACTGCCACTCCACAAAGGGGGAGCGACTACAGACCCTGGGAACTATTGCCCCATTAGCCTGACAAGTCTGATATGTAAAGCTATGGAGCGCATCATCATGGACCTTATAAATAAGGACATAGGGAATCTCCAAGCTCTGGACCCCATGCAGTATGGGTTTGTGAAAGGTAGATCATGCCTGCTCAACCTGATAGACTTCTTCTAGTCTGTCACCAGAGCTGTGGATGAGGGCAAGGTAGTTCACACAGCCTACCTAGATCTTGCCAAGGCCTTTGACACCATCCTTCACTCAGGAATCATAGATAGATTCACTAAACTAGGCATAAACCCATATGTAATGGGATGAGTTGCCAACTGGCTCACTGATAGAACCCACACTGTGAAAGTAGCGGACTCCAAATCTGACTACTGACTAGTTACAAGTGGTGTTCAACAGGGATCGGTCCTAGGTCCTCTCCTGTTTGTCATCTACTTCTCTGAAGTTCAAGCCAACAGAAAGGGACTCTGGCTGACCAAGTTCGCAGATGATTGCAAACTGGGAGCCATTATTGATTCTCCAACTGATGTAGACATTCTACAAAATGGATTCACTGACGACTGGTGCCAGAACCATGGCCTTAAGCTCAATGCCAAAAAGTGCATTGTCATTCCCAGTGGGAAAAATTCAGTGTCCATGAATTACCACATAGGCGGCAGTCCACTAAACACAGAAGGTGTGATAAGAGACCTGGGGACACAGATTGACAGTAACCTCTCCTTTGATAACCACCTTGCCACTGTAGTCAGAAAGTCCTTCTATGTAGCACATCTCATTACAAAAGGTTTCTCATCCAGGAAAAAGAGGTCATAATCCCTCTCTACTCATCCCTCATTAGACCTATTATAGAATACAACGCCCCATTTGGTATGTACCACACTAGACACCTACAACAACTGGAAAGACCACAAAAATGCCTCACTAAGAGGATCTTAGACCTTAGACACATCCCCTATAAAGACACTCAAAAAAAACTCCAGCTATACTCTGTCTCTTATCACTTACTTAAGAGGCGATCTCTGCTTGACCTACAAAGCCATGTCTGTCTCAGAGCTGCTAGATATGCTACACCTAAAGAAATCCCAATCCGTCTGTGCCACATGCTCCAGGGACCTTAACCTAATTACCAAAATAAACAAAACATGCTGAAGAGACAGGTTCCTAACCCAGAGACTTCCCATACTCTGGAACAAACTTCCCATTCACGTCAAGCAAAGCACTTCACTAGACCTCTTTAAGAGAAATCTTGACGAGTGGGTGGGCAATACGAAGTTCAACCCAGGGATCACTTCAGTGTCCTTGCTTGACAGCGGCACTGGGAATTAACTTTGGGTGGCATGATGCCAGGGAATCTTCTTGGGCTAGGCTTATATAGGCTCCAGGGCTGTTAGCCTCATACACACCAATGAACCTATGAACCAAACTTGTTCAAAGCCCAAGACTCTCTTTTAGGGGATGGAGAGAGGAGCTCTGTTTTGGTAGATGCTTTTTAGTGGCTGCCACCAAAACCACTGCATCAACAGGGACTCTTTTGCTCCAATGAGGTTTGTCTTTTGGAGGAGCTAAAATCTTGTCTGGATGACATGGGATTGGTTCAGCAAAATCTGGTTCCTTTCATGCCCTACAAGAGACTAGGCCAATGAGATCACTGGCCAGGTCACCAGAGACATAGATGGGCCAGCACCAAAAGCTTCCAGTAATACTGACTCTTCAGAGGAAGAATTATCTGAAGACCAACCACCCTTCTGTTTAAGGATCTCCAAAGAGATGTCGTCAGGTGGTGATCTGGGGACCCTTCCCCCTCACTGAAGTCAATATCTTCAGTTAGAAATTCCAAGGGAGAATCATTGTGCCTTCTTTTACACATTCTCTTAGAGTGAACTTCCTCAGTGAAATGCTCTGGGGAGGTGTTTGAGGAGAGAAAGGCAGTTCCACTAAAGGAATTGTCTGTAAGTTAGTTAGTATTGGCTATCCCCTGCAGAGTAAGTCTGATGGGATTAGAGCTCTAAACCATAGGGGGATAAAAAGTAGGCTCCAAAGATGTATGAGAGACCAGGTTTCTTGGATGAGAAAATACCATCTCTACTACCTCAAAGGCAGATGGACCAGAAGAAGCTATGGTTGGCTGCACTGGAGCTGAGACTTCCAAAGCAGACAAGTCACAATTCTGTCCAGATCTATGTCTTGATGAGGGAGCCAAACCTGAGCTATCTAGCACTGGGGCTCCAAGGGGCAAGGGCAGCTCTGACAGCATCGAGTAGATCCCAGCCCAGTGGACACAATGCTGATGCTTCAACTCTGAGACTCATCCCCATCCAAGGGTATAGGAGCAGAACTATTCAGGGAAATTGTCAGAGTTAAAGATGTAACCCTCTTTGGCTCTGACACCTGTTTTCTCGGAATTCTCAAATCTGAGGGCTCTGGAACTGAAAGACACATCGGAGAAGGAGATACAACAATATGGTAGGTGGAAGGGAGGCTCATGGTTCCAAAGGGAGATAGAGCCAGTATAACGCCCATCTGGATCTGAGCACTGAAGAACTTTCTCATCATCCTATCCACTTCAGCTTCAGAAAGAATCCTGGAGGACCTAAAAGATGATGTAGTGGACTGAGTTCTAGAATGTTTTCTCAGAGGTTGCATGAGGGGAAAGTGGAGCTGAGGAGAAATTGGATCAATAAAAAACTCGGGTGAGTTAGCTGTAGGAGTTTTAGAAATTCCAGAAATCGGATCCGAAGGCTTGGGATCCATAGGCTGAGAAGGAAAGTTGCCTGAAATAATTACTGGATATGAAGTTTTTCTTTTGGGATCTGATGAAGTTAGATCCAAAGGTCTTTGTATCTTCTGCAGAGGCTCTAAGGTTGATGGAGTCTTAGAAGATTTAGAAGGGGACCTTTTCCTATGTTCTGATGGAGCCTTAACATGTTTGCTGTGGGGGTTGAGCACCAGACGATGACAAAAAAGAGGACAATAATCCTTTGAGAACTAACTTTCTCTTCCTATCCACAATAGCCAGTGGGTTGAACGCAGCACAAATAGTGGAGATTGAATTAAGGTGCACTGCCTCTAAACCGTACACGCATTCCCTGTGGGCATCTGAATTTGTGATTTTGTGCCCACAGGAAGTGCATTTTTTGAATCCTGTTGGCGTACTCTCAGCCATAACGCTATAAAAGAAAGAAGAGCACTAACGGTAGAGAAAGAACATAGAGCTTAGGGAATAAAGTTGGGAGGAGCTAGGAAACTATATTTAAAGTTATTGAAAATTATAAAATTATAAAATAAAGAAATGTACTCACAAAACACTCCTGCTACCTTTAACAGATTGCTCTGAGAGAGGATCCACATCTGTGTGAGATGGCGGCAAATGAGATCTGGGGTATTGTGGGTGGACTAGGACATTATGGTTAGAGGGAGGAGCACAAGAGTTGGATCTGAAAGTCGATGGAATGAGGCCAAGTCAGAACCGAGGTTGGATCCGTAACACTTACGTTGAGGAAGAATGAAAAAGACATCAGATTAATGGATAACATGGCAGGAAAAGTTACTGTTTGTCTATAAGAAGTCTGAAGAAGAAGGTTAGCCTTTTTTTCTCTTTCTTTGCTGTCTTCCTACCTGCTGAACATTCAGCTTCCCCATCAGTCTTAAGCCCATTCATTTCCCTGTACTTAGGTATCCCTAGCACAGAGACGAGAGCTGAAAAAAGGGTCATCAACCATGAAGGAGACTTGAGCATTCACCAGCATCACAACAATAAGTGTCTTTCTACAGAGGCTCACACCTGCCTGTGCTGGATGATGTGAGCACCTATATTACTGCAGAATGTCCTACTCCCTCATTGTATATACAGATATGTCCATCCTGCTTACAAGGATTACTGTCACTGATGTAGGATCACCTAGTCTGTATCTTTGGTACTAATCTTATTGGTAATATTCAGTCCTCTGCATGTGTGGCAGTAATTAACCAACTGAAACCACCACTCCTACGGTCATCTACTTACGCCCTCCCACCTTACCATGTTTGATCATTTTCTGTATTGAAAGGTTTGAACAAGGACCTTTTAGAACAGACACTACAGTAAGCTCTTTCAAACCAGAAGAAAAAAAAAAAACACAAGAACATGCACAGTTTTAGAGAGGATTACGTATCATGAAAATTAACTAGACCTAATGACCACCTGAATGAGCTTATTCCAGCATCTGTTTTAAAAAGTCATTGATCAAACCTCTCAATACAGAAAATGATCAAACATGGTAAAATGCAAATCTCTAAATTTACATTCACTGTTACTGGTACATTTAGAGTTACATTGCCATGCTGGTCATAGGTCCCTTCAACAACTGGCTGCATTATTAAACTCAGACCACACACACACTTATGACGAACCATGATTACCACTGACAGATCCACCTAGGGTAAGACAATGTGTAAAGAAGTCAATCATATCAACAAAAGAAACATGCTGCCTTCTCACATTCTTTAATAGGAAAATGGTTTCCAAGACAAGCTGTACAGTCTGCCAACAATTTGGAAAAGCACAGTACTATTACAGTTGCTTCAGAAATATCACTGAACAAGAACACCACTTTTGCACATTTTACCTATTTAAGTCATTGTCCTTGTTTAATCTTGTTCTGAAAAAGTCTCATTGTACTGCTTTGAGATAATAGTACTCAGTCTATTTACACTAAAATTCAGTTGGTTTGTTTATTCCTTTTGGTATGTTTATGAACTGGTAGCACTGCTTGAAATTGGAGTGACTTCGTATCATGTCAGAAATCCACTTGCAGCACCACTGCCAATATTGGCCTGCCATGGCCTATGCACAATGGAAAAACATGTTGGAATTACTGCTGTCTATTACCAGCCGCAGTTCTTATAAAGACAAGATTCTGTCATAAACGTCAAGGTCTATGTTTTCCAGCAGATTAAAAATTACATTTGCCTTGCAGCATATTAACCTAGAATTTGTCAACATTGCCTTAAGCCAAGCCATTCAACAGAGGTATTTGCAGGATAATAATGGTAGACCATCTCCCTGTGTAACACATGAAGATAGGAAGGAACCTACTCCCTCTGCAGTTTCAGCCCTGGGTGGCAACTGGTAAATTTAAATGGCATTCACAGCTATGTCTATGGCCTATGGTACTAAGACAGCAACCATTTGATATTCCAAGACTCATTAGCTCGAGTCCTGTAATAGTCAGACTGAATGACTGAAAATATGGATTTGCATATACTAAGTCCAAAATCACTGTAAATCTGAATGTTCCCTTTTTACTGAGGTATGGTGATCTCAGAGCTGGCATACATAAGGCTGGGAATATGAGGTGGTGAGGGGAGATTGCGAACTGCAAAAATCAACTTTAAAGAAGAACAACAATGTTCAACATTCACTATTCTCCTATACTTTCAGACTTTTTTCTTATGATTCCAGGGAGGTATTTCCTATGATACCTTAGGAGACTCAGAATTATAAATGGGGAGCCTGCTGAGACATCTAGTATTCCCGGCCTGATTAACCTATGCATACCATACTGCTTGCAGAGTTTTACCATTGCGGTTACAGTTTTAGGGTATCAGAAAAGCACAGTGTGATAAGGTCTCTGGCATTCATAATATTCATTATACTAAACGAGTGTAAATAAGTATAATTATGTGAAACACTTAGTGTCAAAAATTTAGTAAAAGAACAAAACTATTATAAAGATGCTTGGCAAAAGCAATCAGCAAATAACCATAATATAGCCAGACAGCAGATGCAGGGGCAGGCCTAGACAAACTCAGTGAGCTGGGTTTGACTAGAAGAGATGTAACTGCAAGACAAACCACAGGACAATGGGAGGAGTGACAAGGCTTTTGCTTGCTCAGCAGTATATGAGCACCTTGAAGGTGGTGTGTCGCAGGGAATCATCGTACCACTGAACCTCTGTTAGAAACCAATGACCTGAGCGAGGTATTGGCTTACCATAGGGTCTATGTCCCCTGCCTAAATGAATAACATCTCCTTGTGTCAACTGCATTTCTCCACCTTGGACTCTAATTGAAATAAATAAATAACTAAAAAGTCTACATGCTATATAATAAGTGAGAAAATTTACAAATTTAGGCAGTAAAACTGCTTAAATGGTGCCTAAGTCCATAAATGTGCAATTAGATGTTAAATACATAACAAAAATAAAGAAAATAATTCCAGGTTCATTAAAACAATAATTGGAATTGGACAATCAAATTCAGTAAACCTCATGGAGATGTCCTTATTAAATTTAAGACATGATACACGAGTAGTCCTGGAACTGAACACTATAGTCATACATTTCAAAGATATCTGTAGCCCTCTCACCATCCAAGTCCCAGATTTTTGAATATCAGTACATAGCTCCCAACATCTCTCCCACATTGCTCCAATTCTGTCCCAACCACCTATCTATACTCCTTCCTTAAACTCTCCATGCTTTGCACTAAACCCCTTCATGCCCCTCATCTTTACTCCAAGTACAGGCTGAATAACTCCACTTCAACTCAAATCAAAATAAAATTAACTGGAAAATACTTCCCAAAGAGCAATAAATCAGTAGTATCCCAGTATATTAAATCCTCCTAGGAGGAGATATTTACCCTAATCCGACCCCACCTATAACTACCAACATCAAAACAATTTCCTTACACATACTACTCTAACCCACAATGGTCAACCCCCAACCCCAGTAATCTAACCTTTTCTACCATAAATATAAGAAGCATAAAAAAATATAGTGAACTACATGCTACATGCCTGGATTACACATCACAACCATACTAAAAAGCAAATAAATGAAGACAAAACATATACTATAACAACATTCAGAACATTAGTAAACACAACCCTAAAAAATTCTGGTACGCCATAACAAAAATCTTATATGACAGCCACACATTCAACCCTAATGCCTCTTCAAATGACTCACCATTCAAAACTACAACAGAATTCAACTCTTTTTTTCATAAATAGTATTATATCCCTAGCCAAGGATTCTCCAGCATCAAATACCAATCCTGCCCAACAACCACATATCACCACATCCACTTTCACCTTCAAAACTGTGCCCACATCATATATAAAAATACTCTTTAACAAACTCAAACCATGCTCTGTTTCAGCTGATGACCTTCAAAGCATATTCTGTCTCAATCCTTATAAACAGATCAGTCCAGGAATCCCGCATTCCCTGTCCCAGAAAAAAAAAATCACCCATTCTCCCTCTGCACAGCAGCGTGTAAAAATTCAACAGACATCTTTAACTTTAGACATATCAGACAACCTGGCACATCTCCAACAAATTACTTGGGAAGCTTTAACAGCCTCTGAAACTTGACTTTGTAACTCATAACTCATTTTCATCCCCCCCCCCAAAAAAAAAACAAATTACTTTTTCCCACAAATCCTTCTCTCATGAAAAAAAAAATCAAAATTTAAAATAATTTCTCTTAATAATGATAATCTTAAATTGGATCTGCCTGTGCAAAATTTTATTAAAAAAAAACTCACCAAAAACTAAATATGCTTTCTCACCAATGCAACTAAAACTAAACTTGTTAATATTTATCTTCTCTACTCACGGTTTTATGGCACTCCCATCTTTACTAACCTCCACACACCACAAAAAGCAAAACTTGATAATGCTATAATAAAGTGTCTAAATTTGCAGCAAATTTAGAAACCACCACTGTATAGCACTAAAAAGCCTAAAGTATTTAGAACTACCCCATCAACATATACATAGCTTCTTCCCCCCTAAAAAAAATATCTAGTATCTACTTGTCCAGCACTAAATACCATTCTACACAACTATGTTCCCAACTGATCATTACAATCCAATGACCAAAAACTCCTCTCTGTCCTCAAACATATCAAATATGCTGGGCATGGTCTACACTCATATCATGTTGCTAAGGCCTGAAACTCCTTACTTGTATTCATCTGAAAGAACAATAAGACCGTTTGGTTCAACCCACAAGAAACATACACAATATCCAAACGGACAATCCTCGGCAGCCAAACAAGCAAAATAAATTCACCGGAACCACGTAAAAGTCCAAAGAGTTTAATAAATATCCACAGAGCTTAGTTGGTTAAGCGCTTTCACTCGTCAAGCGAGTTTCATCAGAACAATGAATAAATGCGCCTGTGGTCAATTTATATAAAAAATGGCGCCAAAACAACATGATACAAATAAACTTTAAAAACATATGCTTTAAAATGTGTATATTAAAAAATTTCATCATTTTATATATACTATAAACTTGCTGAAGTTTTATGAAACTGTTAGATGTGACATAACATTTTAGCATTTTATATGCTTACTCATACTTATTAGAATGTATCCGAAATGGCTGAAATATGTTAATTGTTCAATAACAACAAAGGTTTGATTGACAAAAAGTCATTAATTCCTGGGGCTGTGTTAGCATTTGTTAATACCTGCCAATAAAGCTCTCTATAAGCTAAATAGTTTTTAATGTTTCCTCCCCTAGGGTTTCTCTTAATAACATCTATAATGGCAAACTTAAACTTGTGTTCTTCACCTTTTTCCTCCGTATGCCTTGCTAAGGCATTCTTTGCATCCTTCTTTTTTATACAATATAGATGAGAGTAAATTCTTTGCCTGAACTCTCTCTCAGTCTTCCCTATATAAAATGAGGGACAGGCTGAGCAAATAGCTATATACACTACCATTTTTGTCCTACAATTGCCTTTGGATGCAAATAACTTATTCCTGTTGTAATTCTGTAATATAATGGGACTATTTTCGTGTATAAAAGAGCATTGGTTGCAAAAACCACATCTGCTTGTATGTGCTTCATCAAAAACTTTTTTGGAACTAATGTTTAGCTCCAACAGGCTTTTAATATTCTTGCCCATTTTGTTAATGAAACGTGGGGTTGTGCCTACTATATCTGCTACTTCTTTTCATCTCTTAAAAGATGCCAGTTGTTATACATTATGTTCTTAATAATATGACTAAATGGCCCATATTCTATAATACAGGCTCTATTGAAGTTTATTTGCCCTTTAGTCCCTGAGGCACCTACATCATTAATATTAACATCTGATGAACTAAAATATTCTGATATCTGATTGAGGGGGTCATTAATAACTAAGGTGTTGTTACTCCCCAGCAAAGATGTATACATACCCCCCCTCTGACTAATAACATACATGGAGATATCCTTCATAATTTCTAATTCATAACCTCTTTCCAAGAACAAAGCTGTTATAAATTCAATTTCAGAAATGGTATCTGCTAAATCAGATGTCATACGAATGGCCCTAATACACTGGCCTTTGTATATACTCCTTTTTACATTGATAGGATGAAAGCTACTGTAATCCAAATACGAGTTGGTAAAAGTGGGTTTTCTGAAAATTCTAGATTTCAAACACCGTTTTCAACACTTACCAAGGTGTCTAAATACGGCACCCCTGTTTCATTGTATTCAAATGTAAATTTCAAAAATTCGCTGCTGGAGTTGTGTTGTGGAGTGTTGAAAACGGGTGTTTGAAATCTAGAATTTTCAGAAAACCCACTTTTACCAACTCGTATTTGGATTACAGTAGCTTTCATCCTATCAATGTAAAAAGGAGTATATACAAAGGCCAGTGTATTAGGGCCATTCGTATGACATCTGATTTAGCAGATACCATTTCTGAAATTGAATTTATAACAGCTTTGTTCTTGGAAAGAGGTTATGAATTAGAAATTATGAAGGATATCTCCATGTATGTTATTAGTCAGAGGGGGGGTATGTATACATCTTTGCTGGGGAGTAACAACACCTCAGTTATTAATGACCCCCTCAATCAGATATCAGAATATTTTAGTTCATCAGATGTTAATATTAATGATGTAGGTGCCTCAGGGACTAAAGGGCAAATAAACTTCAATAGAGCCTGTATTATAGAATATGGGCCATTTAGTCATATTATTAAGAACATAATGTATAACAACTGGCATCTTTTAAGAGATGAAAAAGAAGTAGCAGATATAGTAGGCACAACCCCACGTTTCATTAACAAAATGGGCAAGAATATTAAAAGCCTGTTGGAGCTAAACATTAGTTCCAAAAAAGGTTTTGATGAAGCACATACAAGCAGATGTGGTTTTTGCAACCAATGCTCTTTTATACACGAAAATAGTCCCATTATATTACAGAATTACAACAGGAATAAGTTATTTGCATCCAAAGGCAATTGTAGGACAAAAATGGTAGTGTATATAGCTATTTGCTCATTTTATATAGGGAAGACTGAGAGAGAGTTCAGGCAAAGAATTTACTCTCATCTATATTGTATAAAAAAGAAGGATGCAAAGAATGCCTTAGCAAGGCATACGGAGGAAAAAGGTGAAGAACACAAGTTTAAGTTTGCCATTATAGATGTTACTAAGAGAAACCCTAGGGGAGGAAACATTAAAAACTATTTAGCTTATAGAGAGCTTTATTGGCAGGTATTAACAAATGCTAACACAGCCCCAGGAATTAATGACTTTTTGTCAATCAAACCTTTGTTGTTATTGAACAATTAACATATTTCAGCCATTTCGGATACATTCTAATAAGTATAAGTAAACACATAATATGCTAAAGTGTTATGCCACATATAACTGTTTCATAATATCTTCAGCAAGTTTATAGCACTTATAATATGATGAAATTTTTTAATATACACATTTTAAAGCATATGTTTTTAAAGTTTATTTGTATCATGTTGTTTTGGCGCCATTTTTTATATAAATTGACCACAGGCGCATTTATTCATTGTTCTGATGAAACTCGCTTGACGAGTGAAAGCGCTTAACCAACTAAGCTCTGTGGATATTTATTAAACTCTTTGGACTTTTACGTGGTTCCGGTGGATTTATTTTGCTTGTTTGGCTGCCGAGGATTGTCCGTTTGGATATTGTGTATGTTACTTGTATTCTTCAGATCAATAACCTCTCTCCAGTCCTTTAAAACCTTTCTGAAAGACTACCTACTTCATGCTCAACCTCAGGATAAAATATATCCCTAAACATGAACACGTACCTATTCACACCTTACACCTCCTTACTCCCCATTCTTCACTTACTTCCTTACTTCAATCAGTTTTTCTCTCGACTCTCTATCTCAATATGCCAGAACCCCTGTTTTTTTTTCTCACTTCATATTGCAATTTTTGTTTGTATTATTTATTTATTTTATTTTACATTTGTTTACCAGGATAGTCCGACTGGATACATGTCCATTTTCAGTGGAGGCCTGGGGAGAAAAGTTCCAAATAGACAAATTTACATGGATTACACAAGAAGTTAGATAACATTAGAAAATATAAAACAAAGTGATTATGTACAATGGTTTAGTAGCGTTTCCTAGTAGGGACTCACAATTTTCATGGACAGACACAATTAAAAGCAAGAGACGTCAGACTGGATATAGAGCTTGGTGACGTAGTTACATGTTATGATATTTACAGATTATGCTTTCAGTTTATAACTTAATCATTATACTAATTTACCTTTAATTTCTCTAAACTAGCTAAAATTTCTCCAAGTATTAAATCATCAGCATATAAGTTGTGTCTTTTCTTAACCAATGTTTTCACATTATGTCTAATTGGGTATATCATTTAAACTGCAGATGTTTTTTGTATTATTTTTGAAAATTGTAAAGTTACTCTTCTTAAAATGTTTCTGTAATTCCTTGTAAGCAACCTTGGAGCTTTTCTCCCCAGGCCTCCATTGAAAATGTCCAACTACCTAGAAGGACCCAGTAATCAAATGTCAGTAAATAAATTAATTAAATTCTGGTCTACAAAGTGATTAAAATGCACACCTTTGATCTGAAGTTCACCAGCTCTGTTGAAATAAAAGAGTGAAAACTATTCTCAGAATAGTCACAGATATTCACATTACAAAAAATAAAAAGTAACAGGACATACATTCAAATTAGTTTATTGATATCTAATGAAAAAAGTCTTTGTCAAAACATGATACATAACGTGTCCTCTAAATAGCCAACAGTCGGCTAACTGAAGTGCATTGAGTCGGCAGCTAGTGACAGCTGCAGATCCAGCTGATGGTAGGAAAACGTATATAAAACCACAATTCTCCCAGTAGGTACACAATTTGAAATTTTACTCATAGCAAGGACACCAATATCTGAAGGCTACTAACAAATGTCATAGCTCATCATCATCGTCATCATCATCAGCCCCCCTTTTCCCATTTTTCTACATGGGGTCGAGGTATCATGTTAACTGTCGCCAACTCTCTCGATTCAGTGCCA
Source organism: Protopterus annectens (assembly GCF_019279795.1). Classification (NCBI taxonomy): domain Eukaryota; kingdom Metazoa; phylum Chordata; order Ceratodontiformes; family Protopteridae; genus Protopterus; species Protopterus annectens. Next base: position 226,730,833 of record NC_056740.1, read on the forward strand.
CACTCCTGCCTTCTTCAACACTCATGCCTGACTGTAGCAGATCTTCTTTCATACAATCCATCCACCTGTTTGCTGGACAATCTCACTTCCTCTTACCTTCTTCCTGTCTGTCCCAAATCTTCCTCACCAGATTGTCTTCTGCTTTTCTACATGAGCCCAAACCACCATAATCTGTTCTCTTTGAGCTTTTCTACAATTGGAGCTACTTTGGCTTCTGCTCTTATGTCCTTATTTCTTCATCTGTCCCACAGTGTGCATCCTATCAGCTTTCTCAGGCACTTCATTTCCATCACCACTAGCTTCTTCAACTGTTCTGCCTTTACTGCTCATGTTTCTGTACCATACAATAGTACTGGTCACACCACTGTCTTGTACACCTTACTTTCCATCTTCTTTGGCAGTCTTCTATCATAGACTACACCTGATACTCTGTGCCAGTTGGCTGCAGCCCCTCTGATTCTAGCTTTTACCTCTTCATTCAGACTAACCTTCTCCTCAACTAATCCTCCCAGATACTTGAAGCTGTTTACCTGTTCCACTATCTTCCTTTCTATCTATATTCTCAGCTTCTTCTGATTTCCCCAATTTGCTGCCATTACCACCATCTTATCTGTGCTTAGTTTCATCCCATGTGCCTTCAGATTTGCATTCCATTCTCCTATCCTTTGCTGAAGTTCTAGCTCAGAGTCTGTCTGTACTTCCACATCATCTGCATACAGCTGCTTTGCTGATCTGTCCCCTCCAACCTGTTTGCTAATGTAGTCCATCACCAGTATGAACAGCTGTGGGCTCAGAGCTGAACCCTGATGTACACCCACACCCATTGGGATCCCCTCTGTGAGGTCAAACATGGTTCATAGTTGAGTCATTGGGTCCTTGTACATAGCCTGCACTAATTCTACCAATGTTTCTGGGACTTAAAACCACCACAATACTGTCCAGATCAGCTTTCTTGGGACCTTGTCATATACTTTCTCCAAGTCTAGGAATGCCCAGTTGGACTCTCTCCTCATCTCTAACTTCTTCTCAAGTACCTGTCTCAATGCAAACATCAGGTCAATTGTGCTGCATTCTGATCTGATCTGAATCTAAACTGCTCATCTCCCATCTTACATTCTACTACTCTGCTATCAATCACCATCTCCAGAACTTTCATGCAATGTGATAGGAGTTTGATGTCTCTGTACTGCCCACAGTTGTGGATGCCCCCTTTGTTCTTGTACTCTGGTACGAGTATGCTTATTCTCCAGTCATCTGGGATATGCCTTTCTCTCCACATTGCTATTAGTACTCTCAGGAGCCATTTCTCCCCTATCTCACCCAGCATCTTTATCATATCTGCTGTGACCTCATCTGAGCCTGCTGCTTTCCCTGACTTCATCTTCCTTAGTGCTGTTCTTACTTCTTCTAGGGTGGGCTCCTCTTCTTCTCCTCTCATCATAGGCTATTTCTGGGACAGTACAGCTTCTGTGGGGGTTTCTTCATTCAGAAGCTGCTGGAAATACTCCTTCCATCTGCCTTTGATGTCCTCTGGGCTGGTGAGCAGGTTGTTGCTGGAATCTATTATGAAGGGTATCTATCTTCTTTATCTTTCTGTCTTTGCCTTGCAACCTGATATAGTTTCTTTGTGATCCTTACTGAGTCACTTTCCAGAAGTTGGTAGAGTTTCTCCAGTGCCCTATTCTTTGCTACTGCAACTTCTTTCTTAGCTTCTTTGTTAGCCAACCAGTAGTCCTTCCTAGCCTGGTCAGTATTTTTATCTCCCACTTCTTCCTGCACTCCTTTTTTCTTTTGATGACTTCTTGGACTTCTGCATTCCACCACCAGCTTTCCTTATGTTCCTTATTTCCATACCTGCCTCAGCCACATATCTTTTCTGTACTCATAACACATGCTGTTTTTAGGCGCTGCCATTCTTCTTCAACTCCAACTATTTCCTCCTCTTCTTGGGGTGCTAGAGCCCTGAGTAATTCATTAAATTGTTGTACTTTCTCTCCAGTCAACTTCCAGGTCTTCAGCCTGGTCTCTGTTGACCTTAGAGCCTACTCTGACAACTGCTTGCAGCTGATTGTGTCAACTAGTGTGGGCCAACAGTTTCACTGGGGATGACTTTGCAATCATGGATTCTGACCCAGTGCCTTTTCCTTACTAGGAAGAAGTCTACCTGAGTTGCATGATGTCTACTCTTGTATGTGATCTTGTGACTGTCTCTCTTTCTGAACCATTTGTTGGCTACTATCAAGCCATTTGCCAGATAGAAGTCTAGAATGGTTTCTCCTTCTTTCTTCCAGTTGCCCTACCCATGTGGACCCAGGCAGTCCTCATATCCTGTTCTGTCTGAACCGATATGTGCATTCATGTCACCCATTATTAACACCAATTCATGTTGTCCTGCTTTATCTAGTAGGTCCTGCAACTGCTGTCTGAATGCACTCTTTTCCTCACTATCACAACCCTGCTGTGGGGCATAGGCTGAGATTATGAATACTGCCCTATCATTACACTGAAGTCTGACCGCCATGAGTCTGTCATTAATTCTGATGATATCCCTTACTGCCTTCTGAAGCTCCTCTCTCACCACAATTCCTACAACATTTATAGCCTGCCCTCTACCTGAGTAGTAGAATCTGGATCCCAAGCCAAGTGGCTTTGCTGCACTGCCCTTCCATCTCGTTTCCTGTATACATAGGGTGTCCAGGTTCCTCCAGATAATCATGTCATCCACTTCCAAGCTGCATCCTGTCCATGAACCTACATTATGTATAGCAACTCTCAGTTCATGTTTAGCAGGTTGGTTGGTTTTATGTCCAGCTTTCGCTCAACAGAGCTATCTCAGGTAACCCAGGCTGGGCAACTAGACACCGGCCAGCCAGTAGCTTATTGACTCAAGGCTGCTGGGCTTTATGGTGGGCACACACTGGCCAACAGGGGCATATATACCCCTCCCACCATTAGCATGTGTCCCAGGCATGAGTCAGACTAGGCTGGGTCCTCAACCCACTTTTTGTCGACATTAGTTAACATGACCGAATTACCTAGAGCCATATTTGACACCGTCGAGTGGCAAGCCCTGCCACAGCGCGCAGTCTGTGATCCATGTTCTCCTATCTTGAGGTACTGTGCACCACAGTACATGCCCAAAGCGGTTGGTCTGTACAACTCTTCCCCCTATAGGACACCATGTGGAGTCTGTGCTGCTGCCCACAGCCCCATTTATTCGTCCGTTTCAGACGTTTCAGCCATAAACAAACTATACAATAGAAGGAGGAAGCTACTACATGACAGAGAAAAATCCCAAAAAGGGAAGGCATCTCTGATCAGTATTAGCAAAAAACTATGGGCACTCATAAAATCGTCTAAGGCCAGCTTCGAGAGAAAAATTGAACAGGACACTAACGATAATCACAAGGCTTTCTTTAGTTATGTTAGGAACCTGGGTGGGAATTCCCAGATATGCTCAGAATTAGTCCAAAATGACAAAAAATACACCGAACCCACAGACATTGCCAACATCCTATCTGACAGGTTCAGCGCAACCCCCCCCCCCACCCCACCACCAAAAGGGCAAATATCTATACCAGCAGAGTGCTGCCCCCCTGACATCTCAGATGCTCAGGTAAGAGCCGCCCTCTCCAAAGCAAAAAACACAGCATCAATGGGACCAGACGGTGTCCCGGGCTGTGTCCTACATGAACTCCAAGAAGAGCTAAACCCAAACATAAAACTACTGTTCAATCTCAGCCTTACTACAGGATACGTACCCAAAGAGTGGCGTACAGCAACAGTGGTCCTTCTCCACAAAAGTGGTGCCTCAATGGATCCTGGAAACTATCATCCCATAAGCCTGACTAGCTTGGTCTGCAAAGCTATGGAAAGGATCATCATGGACTTTATAAATAAAGATATTGGGGACCTACAGACACTGGATCCTACCCAGTTCGACTTTGTTAAGGGAAGATCCTGCCTCAAACCTGGCCGATTTCTTTGAAAGAGTCACCAAGGCCATTGACGAGGGGAAGGTGGTCCACACAGCCTACCTGGACCTCACAAAAGCCTTCGATACAATACCCCACTCGGGCATTATAGATAAGCTCACCAGCTTAAATATAAACCCCTATGTCACTAGATGGGTTGCAAACTGGCTCAAGGACAGAACCAACATGGTTAGAATTGCTGGAGCCATGTCAGACTCCAAACCAGTTACAAGTGGCATCCCACAAGGCTCAGTCCTGGGACCTCTCTTGTTCGGTATATATTTCTCAGAGGTACAGGCCAACACGGAAGGACTGTGGCTGACCAAGTTCGCAGATGACTGCAAACTGGGTGCCATAATCGACTCTCCAGCCAACACAAGCATCCTCCAAAAGGGCCTCATAGAAACAGACAACTGGTGCCAGAGCCATGGCCTCAAGCTAAATGCCAAAAGTGTATAGTCATCCCCTTTGGCAAAAACAAAGTGCCCACAAATTACCACATAGGTGGTAACCCATTAAGTACGGAAGAAGTAATTAGGGACCTGGGGACCCAAGTTGATAGCAATCTCTCATTTGACAACCACGTGGCCAAAGTGGTTAGAAAAACATTTTATATAGCCCACCTAATCATGAAGGGATTCACATCTAGATCAGGGGAGGTCATCGTGCCTCTTTACTCATCCCTCATCAGGCCCATAATTGAGTACAATGCCCCAGGGAGAACATGCAAAGTGAGAACATGCAAACTCCAAACAGGCATTGGTTGGAGGTCAAGATCAAACCTTGTACCGTGTGCATGGGAATTGAGGACCTTAACCACTAAGCCATCTGGTCATAGCTCAGTACTGAGCAAAATAAAAAAGCAAGAGAAGTCCCACTACATGTCAGTCACTAACAATAACAATCTGCCAGAAATGCCACAATATCTTTCACAACACTCAGTGGCCTAACATTTGATACATAACGATGGACATAATAGCCTCAAAATAACCATACAGGTAGCAAGGAAAGTACAACTTAAGTCACAGTAAACAGCAACCAAAATGGGGACAAAACACACAAATTTCGAGACAAGCAAATTAGGAAGGATTCAAAGCTCTCCGGAATGCTATAGTGGAACTCAAGAAAAATCATTTTTTTTTGTATATACAAATATGGTCATTTCAGCAAAAAGTATTAAAACTGCAATCATATTAAATGCAGGATGGCAGTAACATGACTCAAAAAGAATACAAGGTATAAAAAGCCTGCCTTATGCAGAGCACCTTTCCCTTTCCCTCTAGTCAGTCTCCTACAGATTGCTGAGGGGTGATCTATGTCTGGCTTATAAAGCATCTGCAAACCTCACATTTATGAATCTCCTACATATTTGTAAGTCAAACAGTATCAGAAATATAAGGTCTAAGGACCTGAATTTTGTCTGTGACATAAAAAGAACATGCTAGAGAGACTGATATGTGTCAAAGAGTCTGCCCCTCCTATGGAACATGCTTCCCATCCATGTGAAGCTGAGTTTGTCTGTTACCCAGTTTAAGCACAACCTAGAAAAGTGGATGGTGAATAGGATATTTACACCAGGCCTGGCACCCATGTCCATTATGGACAGAAGTAGCTTATAAATGCCTGTCCCTCAATGTCATATCTGGATACAAGACATCATTATTCTTTCAGGAAAACTTGGCTAGGTTTAGAAAGACCCCTTGGGTCATTAGCCTAGTAACAGTCTATGGGTCTATGAAGGGCACAGAAACAGCTCATCTTCAAATAATGCAGCACAGAGTCAAGGATATTACCCAGTTCCTTTTTTTTTCTTTTGAATAATTCATTTTTATGCAATGGGATGTTCTGAAATGGAAACTGAGAAAAACAGTTCTGGTATATTTAATTTTATTAAGTTATAGATATTGTTTGCCAGCTTCCTCAGAATGCCAGACTGGCTAAATTGGAGATCTGTCTGTCATTTCAGGAAAGCTTTTCTCAGTACTGAAAAGGTGTGATGCCCAGAAAAGTACATTATGGAGTTGCACTTGGAGAGGGAAGAGGCGATATTCTGGAATTTAGTGTACAGTTCCAAAAATTCTGGCTAAATTCCTACACATAGTGTTAGATTCTACAGCAATCTGGTAATGAGTGACCTCAGCTGCTAAACTATCATGTCATCAACAAATGGTCTACCCCTTTATACCATCCTCATAAAAATATTAATTATGGCAAATTAAAGCATGATCCCTCAGAAAAATATAAGTTAAATGCAATGTTGAGCAAAATTAAAAAAGCAGTAAAAAGCAATTTAAAATTATTTTTAAATTATTTAGAAGTCCTGTAAAAGCCAATGGTAGCCACTTATCATGTTGGGTATTGTGAAGAAGAAAAATGGAAAGAATTCTTAAGGACAGGATAGTGAGTAGGGTACTTTTCCGTTATCGGGACAACAATGAAAATGCAGTTGCTGAGCTGCGAATGTACACAGAACACAGAACCAACAAGGTTTAACAGATGTTGGTTCACTTCATATGTCTTTATGTCACTCTCACTGTAATAGAAGTTTGTCATACCTGGTGGTCTGACACTATTTCTTCGTAAGTCTTCATTTTGAATAGTTGGCAGTTTTTACATTAACGGTTCTTTAACTAGTTCTTGTCTAAGAGGTGACATAATTGCCGTGAAGCTCCTTCTACAGGTTCTTTCTACAGTTGCTCAGTGCTATATACACATAATATGTGTATTTTACAAAAAAATTAACATATTTTCTGATTGTGATGAATGGAGGGTGACTTTTTTTTTTTTATTTCAGGTGAAAGCTGCTAGCAGACACGTAAGTGGTGTAGTCTGAAACTTATTTTTTGTGTCTGCTTTTGTTGGTTAGACTGACAATGAAACTGCCGCTGTCCTACAGACACATATATATGTATATAAATTTTTTAAAATTTAGAATCAGTTCTTCCGTGGTTGCCATCCATTCTTCTTACATGTGTTTACTGTAACATTAGTTTCCATTATCCCTTGAAGCAAATAGTGAGTCACTGATACTTGTAATCCTGTACTGATTCTTGGTGTTGATGTTCTTGTTTTTTGAGACCAACATTGTCCTGCCGATACCTAGTATCTTCCTTTTTTTTTCTACTAGCAATATGGAATTAAAGTCACCTGATAGACTGCAGCCCTTTAAACGCCGATCCCACATACACACGACGATGCACTTATGGCGAGCAAACTGTTATCTCTTTCATTGCTGGGGCAGAAGTTATGGCAGTTAATTTCCATTATATCCTTTGATAACCTGCATTAATACTAGTCAGACTGCAAATGAGGAACATAATTTTTCTAAAAGATATGCTGTTTGACCTTGCTGGTTCTATGTTTTGTGTACATTCACGCATTTCGACTGTTTCCCCGATGACGGAAAAGTACCATGAGTAGTAAGTCTGAAGATGGTACAAAACATATCCATTATGATGGCTTTATTACCACAGGACTGCATTAGACAAACTTGTCACAGTTTTTGATAGGACGAGTAACAAGAGACAGAGAAAAGAAAACCAGTGGACATAGTCTATGTGATCTTTACTAAGAAATTCATTACAATTCCCAGAGAAGATAACCAAGCTAACATAAGAGGGGGTAGGGATGAACTAAATAAAGCAATATGAGTAGAGAACTGTGTATTAGGAAGAAAGAAAGCAGAGGGTGATGGTCTGGACTGGAGATGGTGAATAAAGGAGTACAGACAAACTGAACATGACATGATCAGTACTTGAACCCATTTTAGTTATTGTATACATGCCAGACTTACTACAGGAGATGAAAAATATTACTAATATGCTCAAAAATGATCCAATGACTTGGAAGATTATGTGGGGTCAGGACCAATTTGAGCAGGACCATAAGGAATTTAGGTAATGAATACAGAGGTGGCAAATGAGGTTTAATGTATATAAATGAGATGTGCTCCATTCTGGCAAAATATATCAGTTAAGTAGATGAAGGGTATGGGAAATGGAGGGATGCAGAAAAAGATGTTGGCATTCTGATCACAGAATCACCAAAAACAGAGTAAGATGGTGAGGAAAATGTTTGCAAGAAATTGGTATGTATAGCAATCAAACAAATTCAAGGGGGAGAATGTACATGATTATATCACCCTATTAGCATGGCGAGACTATGCTTGCAGTACTGTTTTCAATTGTAGACACTGTATAGGGAAGAGGAAGAAGGACTTTAAGAAAGGGTTCACATGAGCACAGTTAAGATGATGAGTAGTATACAGGGGCTGAACCTCCGGGTCATTCTTTATCTTTTATAACAAGTAAATTAACACATGATGAAACAAGCAGAAACAACACCAAAGTGCTTTCCTACCTTATTTCCCAGAGCACGAACCAAAATAAGCTTAGGTTTCTTTTTTAAAACTCCTCGTAGCGCTAGACATTTGTCATATTTTTCTAGTTCAATTGTCTCAATACACTTTTCGGACTCCTGCCAGAAAAAAAGCAGAAAAAAAAATAATTTGTCATTTAGCTAGAGCTATTATTAATGTGCAAATAAAGGAAAAAACAGAATACAAGTCCATACAAAGCTTTTTATGTAAAAGTTGTAGATTATTAAAGCAAGATGTAATGATTTCAGTTTGATGAAACTATTTTAATGAATACAATCGTTTTCCTGATGGGTACTTTCAAAACAAAATCTATCATATTGACTTCTAGTAGTGCAAAGACCACCACTACTACACACACACACACACACACACACACACACATGCACACACACACACACACACACACACACACACACACACACACACACACACACACACACACACACACACACACTGCATGAAGATAATCCTGTAAATTAAAGAATAAAATCCAAACTCATTGCTCTTTAAGGGAAAGGGATTAGTTCCCTCCTGTAGCTGTCTTAGAGTAACGTGGCATTTTCCAGGAAGTGCCAGCAGGCAGCAGCTCAGGACAGTAGTGTAACACAGCAGCCTAATCCTCTGTCAAAGATGGCGATAAAAACTATAGATTTTCCCACCTGCATACAAAACCCGTCTTAGGAAAACTGCTTTTGCTAAATATTTCTAATTACAGGGAGACTCAGTGAAATATGGTACAATAAAGCATACAGTGGCATAAACATCTGCAGTAACAAATAGCACAAGAAATAAATGATCCTTCAGAAAGCTACATATAGGTACAGAACAGAGAACTATGTAATTTGCAAATATATACACATATGGTTTAAACTGTGGTGGGATTTATAAAATAAATTCTGAGCATTAGTAGGCTGCCATATCACTGTCTAAAACTAAGCAAATATGTGTTGTCATGTGAAAAATATGTTCTTATGAATACATGGTCAAGTTATTAGAATGTGGCAGTGTTAGTGGAGTTTCTGTGCTGTACAATGTGGCATGCACAACCCTGGGAAAAACTTAGATAGAGGGATCAAGACAGCTAGTGGAAATTCATTATCTTAGTAAAATATATACTATATAATGCTGGTTAGGGAAACTGTGCACATACCTCTACAATAAGTAGTACTCTCCACTGGGGAAAGCAGCAGAATCTGGACAAAAATGGAATAGGTCACTAGGATGTTGCTTAAGATCTCGGCAAGGTCCAGGTAGGCAGTGGTGTATGCCCCTTATCTTTGTCCTTACTAATACTTTCAAAAAATCAGAGGTGAAGACAACTCTTTGCTAAATACCTGTGGTTTAAAAATTTAAAAACCTTTCTCTACTTAGAGGATACTGGTATTTATAACAGTATGGAAACCCAGTTTAAAGATTAAAAATTTTTTATCACATTTTCACAAATGCCAGATTATACCTCCTTTCTCTGTGAAGCTCTGTTGTGATGGGAGCAGTTTCTCAATATTTTAAAACAAATAAAAGCTATAAACTAAGAAAACTGTACTGGACGATAAATTGTTTATACAGTAATAAATATCAAAATTGAATATAATGTGCAGGAAACTACTAAATACAGTCTACATCTCAAAAGGATCATGAAGATATTTGGATTAAATTCCAGGATATAAAAGCAATGACTCAATAAAATATATCATTATGGGTAATTTAACTATTTAACTACTTGCTGCTTAAACTATTCAACATCAAGTAAATACACCCAAATATTAATGTTAGTCAAAACTTTATAAAACAAACTTATTTATTTAACAGTTGTTTATTGAGAAAGTCTGACAGGGACAAGGCCCATTTTCGGTACAGACCCAGGGAGAAATTCTCCAGATGCATGTCTTTGGAATGTGGGAGGAAATTGAGCACCCGTAGGCAACCCATGTGAATGCAGGGAGGACATGCAGACTCCACAGAGAAAGCACTCCAGACGAGAGTCAAACAGGAGAACTTCTTGTTGTAAGGTGACAACGCTAACTGCTGCACCACTGCCCCGCCCAGTATGAAACAGTATAAAATCTACCTACAGCTGGCAATACTTTAAATATCATACTGACAAATCTAAGATGATCCCCACTCATGGTTTTGCCATCTGAAATTAACATAGATCATGATGACATCATCTTTCCCTCATTTCAAAACTGAATCATAAATAAATCATCCTTCCTAGATTTAGTGGACATAGTATACATAATGGAAACTATCATGCAATAAATGATAAACGTACAAAAACAGACTGAGATACTCTTTCCAGTCATCCAAATAAATTTGCCTGGGATACTGCCAGTGAGTTCTATGGTATCATTAATATATGCATTCATGAGAACATACTGGTAAAACAAACAAACAAACAAAAACTTTGGTGGAGTCACAAACTGAGCAAGATACAAATCAGAACAAAATGATTATTATCCAGCTTTCAAAAAATCTAGACTAAATAAAGAAATTAAATTACTTACTCACCTAATAAAATGTTCCCTTTCTAATTGCAAAGCTCAATGTCTGAAATAAGTAATAAGGCATTTTTTAATTACAATGTAAGATGCTATCAATATAAAATGACATGATTATTCTGTCACATTACACAGCAATCATCTTACAGAAAATGTTTGAAATCTTAGCAATACATAAAGACTTGGGGCAGAGTGTTAGGACTGTGTTAGGAGACAATGACAGGTATTCTTGCTATATCTATAAGGTAGGATAACTGCTGGTACAAATACAATTAAAAACTCAAGATCTTGGGACCAAACTATATTATTTTATTTATTTATTGCATTAGTTTACTGGGATGATCTGAATGGCAGAAGGCTACCCTTTTCAGTGGAGGCCCAGGGAGAAAAGCTCCAAAAAAAATCCTAACATTACATAAACAACACAGTAAACAGAAGTATACAAGCAATCAGTAAATATACAAAATTTAAATACTGTATCATTAACTAATAACAGCACCATGTCATGAGCTATGAAACTTTTTTCTGGGTAGAAAGCACTGGGAAAAAAATATTACATAAAGAAGATAGTAGCAAAGGTATATAAGTAGTCAGAAAATATACAACGTTTAAACAGAATATCATTAATTAATAGCTGCATCATGCAAAAAAACCTATTAAATATATTTGGAAATAACCTTGATAGAAACAGAGAACGGGAAGAAAACGAAGGATTAGTATTAAGAGGTGAGAGAGACTGTTTTAAGATAGGTAGAAGGACAAAGGAGAATATTTTGGACCAGTAACTAAAGGAGTAGTGTTTCAAAAGAAAAAGAGAAAGTAAGGTGCAAGATGTTTAGCATCCAGGAGTTGTGCATGTACAGAGCCAGGTATATTTCATGCATTCTCTTGTTTGCGCCTTAAAAGAGTTGGTCATTATTGTGTTTCTCAGAGAGGAAGGGAGTTTCAAATATTAGCCAGGAAAGAGGAAGTCACCAAGTGAATTGTGTTTTTTTTGTACAGTATATACCATGTGCTTGTAACACAGAGTGTATATACAATGTGCTTGCAATACAGATAACAGGAAAACATAACCATCTCCCTATCAGTCATATTAAACAAAACACTATTAAATGGGCATGTCACATGTCTATAATGACAGGCTATCATGGTGCCAGTTCACAAAGGATGTCTGAATTAAGAAGTGTCAAGTCTGACTAGTCTTCTATGTAAAATCATAAAAGGCATCATAGTGGAGTTTATCCAAAATAACAAAATCAAACTCATTCTTTTAGGTATTTAGTGCTAAGTGTTCTGTAAGGACAAATCATGCATATTTCATTCTTGTGCCATTTTCTGAAATTATGACACTGTAGGCTTCTCATATTGACATTGAATGTATTAAATGCCAGTCCATATAGTTCAGTGAGGAAAAAAGTAGCACAGTCCAACAGGTCAGACTAGAAGAGAGGTACATGCCCAGCTTAATGTGACTTACCACTGGAGTCCCACAGGGCTGTCTACAAAGACTACATCTTTTTTACTGTAATTTTCAGGTATAAAATTTGGAAATGGACTGGATAATGAAATATGGTGATGTTTGGAAATGAGTAACATGATTACGTCAATAAAAATGGGGAAGTTCTCCAAGGTGTCTACAAAAAACAAATACCCATGTGTAGTAGTAGTGATCTGTCATTCAATTTCAATAAATGTAGCAACATGCTGCTTGACAACAGGTCAATGATAATTATGGTTCACCTTTCTGTTATACAGAAATAAAGCCCTGACTATAACCCAGATGACCCAGATTCGAACAGCAGCATGGGTACTAGAAGAGGTGCACAGACAGAATGGGAATGGAGTGACTGATGCCTGCTTGTCCATTCTGGTGGGTCACAGAGATGCTTATAGACAAGTAAACTGCCACAGAACAAACTTCTAACTTGGTGCCCGTTATGGTTTCACTAGCAATATGAGCAACAGTGTTACCAGGCTGGGGACAGTAGCACTTACCCTACATGCATTTAAATGTGCTTGGATTGGAAGAGGGTACTGTAGACCCCTGCAGTTGTGCAAATGCTCACTTCAGCTACCAGGGAGTGGGGTTGCGGCCTAAATAGAAAAGCCAAGATGGATGTCTGGAGGTGGTCTTTGCTATCACCTTCTGCTTCACATTGAATGAATGGGCCAGGAACGGCTCTCATTCAGTAAGAAACAAATAGGTCAATAGACTGAAATGAGGCACATGGTTGGCATGTACCAGAACCCCCCCCCAAAAAAAAAAAAAATTATGAAAAGTACATTACTACTAAAAATCAATGGGTAATAGTAAACAAAATTTCAAACTTAAGCATGTATATATCTATGAAAGCCAAAAAGCATATTTTGCAGCCCATTTAATTAAAGTGTGCATGTCTACTCTGTCCAGGGTGGTTACTGTACTATTTTATACCTCACTGAGCTCACCTATTATTGAATGCAGTGCTCTGTTCTTTAGCTTTCAAATAAGTCACCTGCTGCAACTTCAAGCCACTTGATGCTGCGAAGAGAGACATTATAAAAGGCAAAATCATGCCTTTTAGATCTACTCTTCATTTGGCCAAGATAGTTGCAGTTGCTGCCAGCCTAGCAACTTCTCAGTGTGAGCTGCTTGTCATGGCTGTGTCAAAACCATTTGCACCCAGTGGTGTTCATTGGCCATGAGAAAGTTGTAAGTGCTGGAAAACTTGAACTATTTGCAAATGATTTAGAAACTGTTATAACGTTCTCTTCCTCATAGGTTATTTAGATGCAGTTATGACAACTACCTGGTCTACATCACAATTTCTGATCAGGTTCTGTTAGAAAGTCTATACCTCGAATGTACATCTGGGAGAACAATTATCAGAGGAGCTTAATACTTAATATGAATATCAATAATTGCAGCAAAGTAATAGCTGCACTGCAGAACACCATCCAAAATTATGTAATGAGCTTTGTATTATATCAGAACAATTTACTCATTTACTTCATTCAAAATAAAGCTGCTGCATACAGAGGAAGCAAGAAATATCAACGTGGTGTTACAGCTGTCAAGTTTCTTGAAGGCCAATAGGCTGTAAGATTAATAGTTAAATCTATGAACCTAAATATACAAGGATTAACATTAACAGTAGAATAGCAGATTACAAACAGAACAGAGAGTAATACTACTGTACGGTAAAGAAACTTGGGAGCTCAAAAGGATGGATATGAAAAACCTGAGATCTGTAGCAGGATGCACACTGTAGTACAGACACAAAAATAAGGACTTTAGAGCAAAAGCTCACGTAACTCCAATTGCAGAGAAGATCAACGAGAACAGATTGCGATGGTTCAGGTACATGTACAGGAACGCACAAGACAATCTAGTGAAAAAGATTTGGGACAAACAGAAAGAAGGGAAAACAAATTGAGGGCATGCAGCAAAAAGACGGATGGATTGTGAGAAGAAAGATCTGTGACAGTCAGGCATGATGTCGAAGAAGGTAAAAATGTCAAACTGACTTCAGAGAAATAGCAACAGTTGATGTGACAATCTGAACCCCACATAAAAAATGTGAAAAAAAAGGGAGTAGATGATGATGATGATGATGAAACAAAAAAAATAAGTCTGAAATAGACTGCAGATGGTGGGGTTTATGGCAAATAGACTTGTGTGTAGTGATATGTGCACAGTTAGAAAAGCTATTCAATATTTTCCTTGTACAACAGTGAGGTAGTTACAGCTCAGTGTTTTAGAAAACTATTGACTGTAGCTGTCATGCAAACAAAATAAATTATTTAGATCATTATTTCTTCTGTTAGTACTTTCTGGAAACTGACAGATGTAAAAGGAAAGATGGTTATGTGAAGAACATTATCAAAATAATTTATTGTTATGCACATATAAATAACTGCTCCCAAATTAAAGGACCATGTCACAAGTGCTACTTGAAGATGTATAAAATAAAGTGAGATAAGGAAGAGACAAAAAGAAAATATAGTAATTTACTCATTGCACTGAAACCTGTCAAGAGTCAGTACACATCTGCTGATAATCAGTAAAGAACTCAGCTGATTGTTAGAAAGAAGTTGAAGAACAGAAGTCAGTGCTTAATGGTCGTTCAATGGCAGCTTGATTTAAAAGCAGCTTCATCCAGTCTTTTCAGTCAATTCAACGTGTTTGAATGGTACATATCTGCTCAAACGCTAGTGTGTTATACTAATTGCAGAATTTGGAGAAGACATCTGCGATTTGTGAGGAAATTAGTATTACGGTTTGGGTTAAGTTTATGGTATAGTTAGGTTTGAGTTATTGATTAACTTTCACTTAGGGATAGAGTAAGGGATGGGTTTAAGGCTAGAGTTACAGTTAAGGTTAGAGTTAATATTAGCCAAGATTACTTTCAGAGATAAGTTAAGGGCTAAGTTTAGAGACTGGTTTGAGTTTATGGTTATGTCTAGTGCAGAGGTTGCTGTTAAAAAAAGGAATAATTAATAGATTATATAAAATAATAACCCGCGATGGTAGTGCTGCGGTAGCGTTGTCGCCTCACAGTAAGACGCTGTCCGGTTCAATTCTCAGCTAGAGCGTCTTCTGCGTGGAGACATGCGTGAATGGGCGTACCTTCGTTGAAGGTTGTGGGTCAGGCCTGGCAAGCTGGTATGTAAAAATCAACTGCCAATTATTAGCGGACCGGAGTTCCGCTGTGGCGACCCCTAACCGGGAAAAGCCGAAAGACACAAACAAACAAATAAAATAATGTATGATAAATCCAAGAAAGAATTGGAGGATGTTAGAAAATATTGGGAAGGCAGACTGGAAGGGAGAACATTTGCATTTTGGGGAGTTGAGCTGCCTTTGAATGGATGATGTGTTGGTTGAATCTAATAGCCACAAAAGACAGTCATGGTCTCTGTGTTACCATTCTACACTTGATCATATTTTGTTTACGGCTTAGGGATTGAGGCTATGATAAGGATAGTGCAGGGAACCCCATCTGTCTTGTTACAGAGCAACTGGGTCAGTGGGGGGAGAACTGGAACTCAACATTTATAATACTGAGGAAACAATTTCTACTCCAGTGTTAAAATCTACTTAACATTAGCTTATTGGGAGGAGACAACCATTCTCCACAATTAAAAGGCTCAAGATGGCTTGTGACAGAACCCCTATTTAGTTTTCAATGTACAGGGCCATACATTTTCTTTCCTAGCTTAATTTGCTTTGCAGCTGCTAAACTGGTGATACAGCAACAGACATGGCATCATTTAAACCCAATCCCAGACCTCCCAGAATTACTCAAACTAGAAACCCTCAAAAATGGTGACAGCTCAGTCAGTAGGATCATAAAGGATTAACATACCAAGCAAATCGTGGAAGTGGTACCAGCAACTTGAAAGTTTATATGGCAGAAAAACAACAGCACTATTTCTGCACAGACTGACAGTCTGTTTGTACTGGTACAACCTATTGCTCTTGAGTCACATAAAATGCCAGCAGTGACTCAATGAATATCTGTTGCCATTCACAGAGTTTGCAATGCAAGTAGAGAATGGAAGTAGATTGTAACACCTTTTTTCTATATCAAAGAAACACATGCATCTTGGTCGAACTTAAAACAATGAAAAGGCAAAATAGCGAAGCGTCTTTTAAGCGAATTCTTTCCCAGGGAAAGAATTTGCTTGGCCGCTTCCATTACTTTGCCGTTTTCAGTACAGTAGTGCTATCTCAGAGTTGGTATATTTAAGCAGGGGATGTGGGGGGGCACAGCCCCCCCACATCGGTGGGTGTAGGGGAGTGAAGCCCCCCCACTTTATGTATTCTTTCAGATTTGTTTTCTTTTTTTTTTTTTGGAACAGAATCACTGTTCTGAGCTTTTGAGATTGTAAGCTTTCACTTACATGGGGTTGATTATTCATCGTTCACTTTTTTAAGTGTTCAATGATATATCACACACACCATGTATGCACCAACACACTACATATACATCTATGGGATGTGAAAAGAAGCGGAAGTACCCAGAGAAAACCCACACAGACATAGGGAGGATGTAAAGACTCTGAACAGAAAGCACCCCAGCTGGGAACCAAACCAGAAAAACCTCTTGCTGTAAGGTGGCAAAGTTAATCACTGTACTACTGTGCTGCCCCAGATAGTGAAAGCACTCTGTGAAATTTGCAAGTGTTTTTGAAAAAAACAAATGAAAATTGTAGTGTGTTTGTTTTTTTTTTAGTTTAATGTCTGTTTAGTTTTTCATTATAACCACATCCATAAAATGATGCCGTGGTAGGTACTGGACAATGATTTACACACAGCTGCAAAAAATATGGGTAACCAAATCCTATTTACCTCTTTAGTGGAGCAGCTTCTTACATTGCAGTTTCGCTAGTAAATCATCAAATATGTTGATTTTCGAAGTGAGGTGTACCACATAAAAGAACTAATTGACAAATTGTCTTTTTAGAAAGTAAGAAACTACTACTGATGCATTTAGAATGGAAATATAGTAACCTGCATATTGGATTAGGTAATGAGGCATTGTGGGTTCAATCTTTCATGAAGTCAATACAGGGATTTTCAGCAGCAAGAAAAAAAATCAGGAAGTTGTCTTTATCAGCAAAATAGAATGCAAAAATAACACACTTTATGCATAAAAAATGTATAATTTTGTAGTCTTTATGGCAAGGAGGTTACATCCATCTCCAAAGGTTTATTACGTATACTTGTTTCAGAACATGACCAATATACTTTAACAGAGAATGCACAAAATAGGAACCAGAAGACTGTCAATGAAAATTTGTCTAAACGTAGTGTGAACTCTCTATGTGGGTGGCTGCAGTCTTCCATATACCTAATATTGCCATTAATCAGAGAATGGGATTTTTCACAAAAACTTAACTTGTCCTTCTCCTTTCTTAATTACATTAGAATGGGAAAGCAGCATTTCACAAATTACCATTTTTTGTTGTTTAATGGTTACTTTGCATTTTTTTCTGAGTTGATGGCTTCTGGCACTGAGGAGGGAGATTCGATGATGCTATTTAGCCAAACACTTGCTGAGCTGAATAGCTCACTTGGCAAATTAACGCAGCGTTTGGATATTCTTGAGAGAAGGCAGCTTGATTCTAACAGTCAATCTAGTTCCATAATGGAGCAGGAAGTACACATCCCCGGAGCTCAAACAAGCAACAGGACACAACGATTGATCTCAGGGAACCAAAATGGATTTAATATTGATGGCATTCAGCCATCAACATCACAGGAACATAGGGAACAAAGGGAATCAAATCAGAATGCTGGAGACCAGAATTCAAGTAGGATAAATGGCTCTGTTAATAGACATGAAGCTGTTAATATTACTGAATGGCTACGTGGATGGGAGTTTTTTGCTTGGAACTGATACTACACCTGTAAGTAACAACTATTTCAATAGCTTACAAAAGTTAAACAGTTTACTTTTGAAAATCAAAAAAACTGCAGATGGACAATATGTACTTTAAAGAATGCCTACGTTTAAAAATTGTACCCAAAGGGCTCAGAATGTGGCGGTTTCCAACAGGTTTGGTCTGTAATTCCCCCTTCCACAAAGAATTGCTTAATATGTTTGATCATCATGGGTTTGAATACCTTGAGCTGGTTATTAAACATAACCAAACTGATATTTCAACTCTTAGTAAGGAGGCTGAGGATCTGGATAAACTTATTGTTAATAATATATCACATATAAATAATTTGTATGAGTGTAACCACATCTTCAAAAGCACTGAAAGTCAATTGGAAGGTATAAAAAATTGTAAAATTAAAAAGATTGAAAGAGATAGGGTTGATTATGCCAATAATTCCGCGTACCCAGAACTCCCACATTCACAAATGTGGGATAGTAGGTACAGAAATAATTTGGCAGCTAATGAAAATGAAGGTGACTATTTTTTAGACCAGCAGGAAGAGTTCCCACAACTGAGGCGCTCGGAACATCTCAGAGCCAGGAACAACCAGAACACATTCCAGAAGGAAACCCTTCAAACGAACTGGGGGGGGGGGAGGCAATTACAATCAACATCAGAGGGGGAACATGAGGGGGCATTACAGAGGGAGGAACCGTACCTGGAATAAAATCCTAGACCATATCCCACAATCATTGAGAACGTCACAAAGGACTTTAAAGTATTTAACTATTCTGATGTACCTATCTGTAAGAAATTATGTGATATTTTTTTTAAGGGTCTATCTTTTGTACCTGAACAAAAGTTGAATATTAGTCAAACACTGGTAGACCTGAAACTCTTTGTTAGAAAATTGAATTTAAATATGTTGTTTCAGAATGTCAGTTATACAGGGAATCCCCGGTATGTATCAAATACTTATAACCCTCCCATACACCCCTCCCTACAGTTATTTGAACATCTCTGTGAGATTGATCTTCGTAGCATAAATACCCTGAATTCTATGGATGTAGCCCAGAATTTGTCTACAGATGAAAATGAGTTATTAAGGTCTATTCAAAGAAATAAAGTGATCAGGCTAATGAAACCAGACAAGGGAGGTGGGGTTGGTATCATGAGCATGGAATTGTACAACATAAAACTGAAAAATATACTTGAAGGGTGCTTCTATAAAAGGGCATCACTAAATGAATTTAATGGGGCATTGAATAAAATAAAAAAATGAAATTAATGACCTCTTTATAGAGGGAAGCATTTCTACAGAAGAACAGAATTACATGCTTGTTTCCCACCCAAAAGTCTCTTGTATATTTGGTTTACCTAAACTGCATAGAGATCTACATGACCCCCCAATGAGATCCATTGTAGACGCCCGTGGTTCTGCCATACAACCCATAGCAAAGTACTTAGACACCAGATTAAAGAAGTTTGTATCTGAAGAGAAAAGTATCTGTAGAGACTCATGGGATTTTCTACAAAGAATAAATCAATTAGATTATAGTGAAGGTGGTTATTTTATTACTATAGATGTGAAAGACCTCTATACTGTTATACCTCATGAGATAGGGGTAGAATGGTTTTGTGAGTATCTTTTGGAAAAGAATGTACCGCAGGTAAAAATTAATAATTTTGAACATCTATTAAGTATTGTTTTGCATAACAACTTTATTCTATTTGAAGGAGAGTATTATTTGCAAACTGAAGGCATCTCAATGGGTTCAGCTTGTGGTGGGACATATGCTAACATCGTAATGTTACAGTGGGAGAAAAATATTTATTTAATTCAAATTATTTCTTGCACTGTATATGTTATACGAGATTTTTGGATGAAATTTTTATGTACTGGGAGGGGCCAGGTGAGACCCCTTTTCTTAGATTCACACATACGGTTGGAGTTGATGAAATACCATACCTAGATGTGAGGCTAATAAAAGATAGAGTATCTAAGGTGTTTAAAGCTGAAATTTACCGAAAACCAACATATTCAAACAGCTATTTACATTTTAGTAGCTCTCATCCATTTAAGCAAAAGAAAGTTGTATTAAAAGGTCAATATGTAAGGGCTGCACGAATGGTATCTGAATTTGAAAGTTTCCTAGATGAATGTGATCGCCTGAAAGACGTTTCAGAAGAGGGGATATCCCAATTCATTAATAAATAGTGTGATGTTAGAAGTAGTAAATAAAAGATAGAGGGGACATTTTAAGCCATTACTAGATCAAAAACAACATGAAGAAATAGAAGGGAATGACAGGGAGGTCATAACTAGCATAAGTATATAATCATAGACTCAAGAAATAGGTCAAAATACTGAGACATCTGAGGAGAAGAAATTCAATAGTGCATTCATCACAATTTTTAATAAAAGTAGTAAGAATGTAGCTGACATCCTATTTAAAAATTGGGTGATATTAACTAATAATAGGGACACCAGAAATACAGTAGATGAACTACCTACTATTGTATATAAAAAAGGCAGAACTATAAAAAATGTTTTAGAAAGTACAAATGTGAACCAACAAAATGGCTACATGAAAAAATGTGGGACCTGCAATTATTGTTGTTACATCTATGAGGGTAGTTCATTTAACATCAACAATACCATAGTGAAGATTACTAGTAAAGGCTCATGCATAACAGAGAAAGTAGTATAAATAAATAAAATAGTATAATAAAAGAGAGAGGGGACATTTTAAGCCATTACTAGATCAAAAACAACATGAAGAAATAGAAGGGAATGACAGGGAGGTCATAACTAGCATAAGTATATAATCACAGACTCAAGAAATAGGTCAAAATACTGAGACATCTGAGGAGAAGAAATTCAATAGTGCATTCATCACAATTTTTAATAAAAGTAGTAAGAATGTAGCTGACATCCTATTTAAAAATTGGGTGATATTAACTAATAATAGGGACACCAGAAATATAGTAGATGAACTACCTACTATTGTATATAAAAAAGGCAGAACTATAAAAAATGTTTTAGAAAGTACAAATGTGAACCAACAAAATGGCTACATGAAAAAATGTGGGACCTGCAATTATTGTTGTTACATCTATGAGGGTAGTTCATTTAACATCAACAATACCATAGTGAAGATTACCAGTAAAGGCTCATGCATAACAGAGAAAGTAGTATATTGCGCAGTTTGCACAAAATGCCCATGTTTTTATATAGCAAAACAGAGCGGAAATTAAAAAGTAGAATTTACGAACATGTAAGAGATATAAAGAACAAGAAAGAAACAAATGCCTTAGCCAGACATAACATTGAATATCCTGTCCATACTTTTAAATTTGGTATTTTGGAGACAATAAAACCAGATATAAGGGGTGGCCATGGGCATTAATATTAGAAAAACAAGTAGCCCTATGGCAATTAAGGATGAATTCCCTGCAATGACCAGGATTAAATGACAGTTTCTCACTTGCATGTTTTTTAAAACTAAAAGCTCTGGAAAGATGAAAATTACTGAGAAATGTTTTAAGTGTATTATATTTTAAAAATAAAATTGAAATAGTTGTTTTAGTGAATGTTTTAGAGATGTACTGCGGTGGTGGTGATGCAGTAGCGTTGTCGCCTCACAGTAAGACGCTGTCCGATTCGATTCTCAGCTAGACCGTCTTCTGCGTGGAGACATGTGTAAGTGGGCATATCTTCATTAAAGGTTGTGCGTCAGGGCTGGTAACTCGGCACGTAAAAATCAACTACCAATCATTAGTGGACCAGAGTTCCGCTGTGGCGACCCCTAACCGGGAAAAGCCGAAAGATACAACAACATTGTATTTTAGAGATGAGATAAAGTTTATTTATTATTTAAGATATATTTTACTAGCAGTGTAGTAAAAAAAAAGGGGGGGGGGGCATGGTTTTTAGGATTGATTGTATGCCTATTTAGTATTTAAATGAAGTGTGTTTTACTGAGTGCCTATTTAGTATTTAAATGAAGTGTGTTTTACTAACTGAATTAATTTGAAGAAGTTCCTGACTGAGCAGGGACGAAAGCTTGTGTATATACTTTGTGTGGAATAAATTGTTTGTACTTTGAATCTACTGGTGGTATCATCCTTGTTTTTAGTGCATCAGCTGCTCTCCAGCTCCATGTGTGCCATTTTTTTGTTCATTAGTGGTTACTTTGCATTTTTTTCTGATTTCACAAATTACATCTTAATGGTTTATTAACCATATTAAAATAAACATGTCCTACAACCTGATGAGACAGATGGGTAGTTATACAGCACTGCCTTTTAGACTAGTACATTTAACAAGGGGAAGGGTACAAAAAAACAGAAAGAGAATGGAGAAATAATATTAATAAAGGAAGATGGAAGACGCACCAAGAAACAGAATCACGAAAAAAATTAAGACAGCAATTTGCAGCAGCTTTGCAATGGTGTCATGCGTGAATGGGTATGCCTTCTTTGAAGGTTGGGCATTGGGCTGGCAACTCAGCACTGTAAAAATCCACTGCCAATCATGAGCGGACCGGAGTTCCGCTGTGGCGACCCCTAACTGAGAAAAGCCAAAAGACATTTACTATTTACAAATTTTAAACAGATAAGTCCAGACAGCCAGACCATATTTCCAATTATCAGACAATTGCAGTAACTAACATAGGTTTATAGTTTTCATTGGTGGTTACAAGGCTTTCAGCCCAAGAGCTACTTTAAGCCTAGCCAGGCTTACTTCAAATTTACCATAATACTGCTGACGTGTCAGTACTCCAAAGAATTATGAGTTATTATATAGGCTTGTACACATCCAGTGTTCACAGGCAGTTATCACATAGGTGCCAATCCATGGGGAAATTTGCTACTCCCATCCACTGGTCCAAATTACATTTGAATATGGGTACGGATAAGCTTTGCTTCATATGCATGGGAAGGCTGTTCCAGAGAAGGGCAATCTTTGTGACATATACCTGTCATTTCAACATGCCTTGTTTATGTCAAAAACAAGGTTTAGATCCTTAGTACAGGTAGTTCTAATACTATTTCTTTTGTGGACATGCAACAATTCTATCAGTGTGGGATCAGAAAACTCCTACTTATAATCTAATTACGTACAATAATCTGAATGACAAGATCAAGTTTTATATTCATACAATAACTTAGGGCCCAATTCCAATAGCATTGCTCTCAGTGTAAGTGACCACTTACACTGAGAGCAGGCTGAGAACAGGTCTGTTTTTGTAAGCCTGTTCATACATGGGCCTTACACCACAGTAAGTCACTTACACTGAGACTAACTCTTTTGAAAGTTGGCCCTTACCAAGGCTAAGTCTATGAGTTGCTGTAACCATGTGCATTTTTAAAGACAAAGATGCAAACTTGCTAAGGACTCTTTGCTACGATAATGAGTTTGTTGTAATGTTTGCAGACCAACAGCAATATTTTATCGTGATATCTTCTGTAATATATATATATATATATCTACTACTTCTTTCGGCTTTTTCCCGGTTAGGGGTCGCCACAGTGGATCACCTTGTCCGCACATTGAATGGCAGTGGAGTTTTACGGTGTCGAGTTGCCAGCCCGGCGCCCAACCTTCCACAGAAGGCACACTCACACGCACACCTAGGGCCAATTTAGAGTGTCCAATCCACCTGCAGCATGTCTTTGGGATGTGGGAGGAAACCGGAGCACCCGGAGGAAACCCACGCGACCACAGGGAGGACATGCAGACTCCGCACAGAAGGCACCCCAGCCGAGGATCGAACCGGAGAACCTCTTGCTGTGAGGCGGCAATGCTAACCACTGCACCACCGTGGCCGCCCATATATATATATATATATATATATATATATATATATATATATATATATATATATATATATATATATATATATATATATATATATATATATATATATGTATATATATATATATATATATATATATACATATATATATATATATATATATATCTGGAGCTTGAACTTCAGTACAACTAACATAACTTGATTTTTGCTAAGAAAAACAGTACATTTTTTAACAGTCTGTTTGGTAGCCAATAATCTTGAGGAAAACAACAGGAGTGGTAGGATAGGCAGTTCAATTGAGCACATATAGTAAATGTTTAATATGCACAGGCAGAAAAAATAAAAAAATACACAAGATAAAAAAAAAAATCAGTGGAGGAGATGGCATTAATAAATTATGAAAGTTTCAAAGGTACAACATATGATTTAGAAGCTTTCTTCAGTTTGGAGGATGCTGATATTTCTACAATTCTTGAAACAGTTTAAAATCTGAAATGCACATCACAGATTTCATGGTACACCTCCTCTCATTGTTACAGAACCTTTATAGAAGAATAACTACACTGTGGAGGCCAAGAAAACAAATGAGTAATACAAACTGCTCAAATAAAGTAATACTGAATATAAAGGAAATCTACTGTACACTGTGAATGTCTACTATAGACTGTGAGCATTTCCTGATTAAACTCCATAATAAAAAATACTGAAAATGCAGTCTTCATGGGGAATTTTAAATACCCATACATTGACTGGATAAAACAGTGCACATCAAATAAATCTTTCAGTATTAACTGACAACATGTATCACAACAATTTGAAACAAATAATCTGAAATTCAGCAAGGGATGGCAATACCTTAGATATCATGCTAGCAAACCAAGGATCATTACACCCTATCCATGGTTATAGCCTCTGTCATTAACATATCAGTTCTAAACTACAGTAAAATCTAGTCTACAGGGGCTTCAATAGTGGTAGAAAAGGAAAATAAAGACAATAATGATAGATTTCTGGTAGTAAGAGGCTACTGGGAAAGGAGATGGGTTATACTGGCATGCATTTAGGTTCCACCAAAACAAGAAGTTATGTACTCACCGTAACGTTCGATGTATGTAGTCCATCTTGCCTCACATTCTTACCTGTGGGTTCGGAGCCAAACCTCGGCTCCGACTCGGCCATACTCTAGCTCGAAGTCTTTCAATTGGCTGGGCTAAGAAGGTATCCCATGCTGCACTGCTCCCTTTTCCCAGATCAAGTTTGCTGCGAGCTCAATCACTCACTTCTCCACACATAACAACACATAGAGAGGGAAGAACATACCAACCATAAAGGAATTTTGAAACCATACCTAACCCCTAGGTCCTCCAGGATGGGGGAAAGAGGGGGGATAAGTAAGAATGTGAGGCGAGATGGACTACATGCATCGAATGTTATGGTCCAATCTCGCCTACATTTTTACCCGTGGGGCAGCGTCCCCAGCACCTAAATCCTGGGAGGCTCAGTGGAAAATACTCCTGAGCACTGTGGAACCAAAGGAAGACCTGCCTCTGGACACCAAATCTAACTTGTAGTGAGTAACAAAGGTGTGAGGAGCTGCCCATGTAGCCGCAGCACAAATATCATCCATAGACAACCTGGCCTGAAAAGTTGTAGATGTGGACACAGATCGGGTAGAATGAGCCTTCACTCGAAAAGGTAAATCCCTGCCACCTGAGGCATAAATGAAGGAAATATAACTGGAGATCCATCTAGACAAGGTAACTTTGGAAACAGGGGACCCAATCCTGTTTTCTGAAAATGAGACAAACAACTGATCTGATTTTCTAAGATCCTTCGTTCTATGTAAATAGAATCGTAATTGTCTGTGCACATCCAGCTAATGAAATCTAAATTCTGCCTTGTTCGAGAACTCTGGAAAGAATACAGGTAGTTCAATGGATTGGTTTAGATTACTAACTGAAGCCACATTCAGTAGAAAGGAAGGGTTTGGTCTGAGAGAAACCCTGTCCTTATGAAAAATCAAGTAAGGTGGTCTGATTGATAAGGCTTGAAGCTCCGAGACACTTCTGGCTGAAGTGATGGCTACCAAAAAGATCGTCTTCCAAGTCAAATATTTTAAATCACAAGTAGCTGCAGGCTCAAAGGGGGGCAAAGTGAGACATTGTAGAACAAAATTTAAGTCCCAAGGCATAACTGGGTCAAAGACTGGAGGAAGAAGCAGCATAGTGCCCTTCAAGAATGCCTTACAAAGTCTATGTGACATGAGACTAGGCTCATCAGCGACGTGAAAGGTGGAAATAGCCGCCAACTGGACCTTAATAGTTGCAGCCACTGATCCCTGGTTGAAAAGCATGGAGAGGAACTCCAGGAATGACAAAATTGGAGCTGTATAAGGATCAATTTGTCTTGCATGCGCCCATATGGAAAATCTCTCCCATTTACTGGAATAGATTTTTCTGGTGGAAGGCTTATGGGAGGAAGACAGAATATGAACCACTTCTGGTGAAAAATGATGAAGCCTGACTAATGATGGAAGTGGAGAAGCCAGGCTGTCAACCGGAGGGTCTGAAGAGAGGGATGGAGCTGCCCTGACATATGAGTCAGCAGAACTAGTTGTGGGTCCAGAATCCAGGGGGCATCCATTAGGTAGGGATGGAGAAAGGGGAACCAAATTTGATGAGGCCAGTGTGGAGCAATCAGGATCATTTTGCTTCCCAAATATTGTGCTTTCTGAATAACCTTTGTCAGCAGAGGAACAGGAGGGAAGGCATACAGTAGACCGGAGGGTCAATCGTGAACTAGAGCGTCCTTGGGTGACTCCCCCTGAGGGGGGATAAGGGTGAAGTAGCTGCTGCATTTGGTATTGAGGGGGCTGGCCAATAGGTCGCAGCAAGGCTGACCCCATCTGCGGAAAATCTGCTACGCAACCTGATTGTTCATGGACCACTCGTGAGGCATCAGAATAGCTCTGCTCAACCTGTCGGCAGTCACATTGGACTTCCCCGGAATGTGTATTGCTACAAGAAAACATTGGGAAGCCACTGCCCACTGCCACACTCGGATGGCCTCTCTGCAAAGGGGGTACAACTTGGTTCCTCCCTGTTTGTCTAGATACCATACCACCGACATATTGTCTGAGTGGATAGCAATTGTCCCGAGAGGAAGAAAGCTCTGAAGTGCTTGCAACGCTAGTAGCACTGCTCTCATCTCCAGGACATTGATATGCAGATGCATCTCGTATTCCTGCCACGTGCCTTGGACTGTCCTGCCTAGATAATGCCCCCCCCCCAATCTGGGAGGCATCCGTGGTCACTGTGGCAACCAGAGGGGACGGAATGAAGGGTTTTCCCACATTGAGGTTGCTGGTGTGATGCCACCAGTGAAGATCCTGCTTGCACCTGTCTGTGATTATTATAAGATGAGAAAGCGGAAGATGTTGTAGAGACCACTGGGCGAAGAGTAGCCATTGAAGGAGCCTCATGTGCAGCCTCGCCAGAGGAACCAGCATAATTGTAGCAGCCATCGTCCCCAACAATTTGAGGATCAATCTTGCCTTCACTCTTTTCAAAGGGAGCAACACGTACACCTGTTGTTGTAAACTTTGAATCCTTTCTAGTGGTAAAAACGCCCTCATGAGCACGGTGTCTAACTCAGTGCCTATAAAGGTGACACGCTGCGAGGACAACAAGGCAGACTTTTCCCAATTTATAGTGATACCCAATTGTTGACACAGATTGATAGTGGTGTCTCTGGTTTGTAGGAGTAGATGCCTGGTAGTGGCAGAAAGGAGCCAGTCGTCCAGGTACAGAAACACTTGGAATCCCTGACGTCTCAAGTGAGTCATCACCACTGCCATACATTTGATGAACATCCTGGGGGCTGTGGTGAGACCAAAGGACAGGGCGCAAAATTTAAAATGACTGGCTCCCAGCCGGAAGCGTAGATGACTTCTGGATGCCCTGTCCATTTTTATATGGTAGTAAGTATCCTTGCGGTCGATGGAGCACATCCACACTTCTTTTCCCAACAATGGGAGAATAGATTGCAACGTGACCATTCGGAACTTGGACTTCTTCACACGGATGTTCAATCTGCTGAGATCCAAAATAGGTCTCAGGTACCCTGTCCTTTTTGGCACCAAAAAGAACCTGGAGTAAGTCCCTAATACAATCTGGTCTGAGGGGACATGCTGGATGGCTCCTTTTCCTAGCAGCTTTAAAACCTCTGAAGCTGCGTAATCCCCTTGATTGGGTGGAACATCTGGGATTTTTCTGATCGGAGGGGGAGTTGAAGAGAAGGGAATGCGATATCCTCCAGAAACTATTTTTAATACCCATTGGTCCTGAGTGGTACCTTGCCAGACCTCTGGGTATAGTGAAATGCGACCTCCGACTGGCTCTGGAAATGCACAGCTGGGCCTCCCATCAGGAGCACTGGTAGGGAGAACCATAAAAGGAATTGTGGTCTCCCTGATTACATGGGCCTCCTCTGTCCCTAGGGCGGTGTCTACCTGAATTACCACCCCCTCCCCTGCCTCTGGAGGTGGACTCACCTTGTGAGTCATGAAATAACCTCTGCAATTTTTTGAACCACATCTTCCCACCCCTCGGGTCTTGGGATAAGGCCTAGAGGGGAGAGAAAAACGGACTCCCACAGCAGACAGAGTTTTTCCCTCTTGCTCACACCTAGTGAGAGTGTCCATCACCTTGGTTCCGAATAAGGAGGAACCATCAAACGGGGCATTGGTGAATGTAGACTTGAAGGCCTCTGTGAAATTACAAAGGTGCATACAGGAGTGTCTCCTAAGAGCAACTCCAATACTTGCTGCCCTACCCGCTCCTTCGACTGCGTAAGAGATCAGCCTCATGGAGGAGTTAGCAATAGAGTTGACAGTAGACATCTGAGTGTTGATCTTCTGAGCCACTGCATCAGAAACGTTACCCTGTAGAGTATCTTCAAGCTCTTTCAGGAGATCTCTTTGGAGCCGTGTAAAATGTGATAAGCAATTCAGTGACTGGAGAGTAAAGGCCGCTGAAGAAAACATATGCTTCCCGTACCAGTCCATGGCCCTAGACTCCTTGTTAGGAGGATGGACGGTAGAAGAAGTCTCAGCCAGTTCCTTCTTGGTGGCCGCTGCCACCACCATGGCATCTACAGGAACTCCCTTGGATAGAAACTCTTTGTCAGATGGGGTGGACAAGAATTTGTTGGGTTTCCTGGGGACTGGTTCTACAGAATCAGGGGTTTCCCACACCCTTCGACAAACCAGATCCAGAAGTTCGTCGAAGGGTGGAGATACCCAGCAGGCAGAGGGCTGAGCTCCAAAGGCCTTCAGGAACACCGGCTCCTTGGAGGAGGAAGCTTTGGAGGGCCAGTCACCCCTCTGCTTCAAAATTTCTAGGATGTCAGAGAAAGAGACATCCACAGAGAATGACTTGGGGGACCCCTCTAATTCCTTGAGGTTGGTGTCTGACATGAGGGACTCATCTTGGGAGTCGATGTGCTTCCTCTTGCACGTTCTTTTTCTGGGTTGCTCCTCAGGCAAAAACAATGAGGGGCCCTCAGAAATATGGGGACTACTCATGGGGGTATCCTGAGGCCTTGGGTCTCCACTGTTGAAAGATAGAGTGTGATCAGAGACTCGCACCGGAGCTGGAGGGGACAGAGTGTCAGTGCTTAATGATGCCACTGAGGACCTGGCCAGCTCACTCCGCATGGCCTCAAAAGCTGTTCCCCCCAGCTCCAAAGATTGACCAGCCGTGGAAGATCACGGAGCAGAAGGGACCAGGTCCGAAGCCGAAGCAGGGGTCAGGCTCCCCCGCGCTGAAGCACTGAGAGGGAGGCTAGGAGCCGAAAAGTGTCCTGAGGCCTCCCCCTTGGGTCCGACCGAGGAACCATGAGTCCTGGACCCCGTGGATGGAGCCGATGGGGTTGGAGCTAAAGCCAGAGCCAATAAGCCAGGATGGGCCATTGGAGCCAACCTAGGGGCATCAGACGGCACAGACCACTCTGGCTCCGAAAGCTGAGATTCGATCGGAGGAGGAAGTATTGACACTGGCTGGGTGACAGGCTCCGGAGCCAACTGGGCTGGAGGCGAAAACAATTTTGCCAGTACCGGTGATTAGAGCAGTCTCTGTACCACTCTATCTACATCCACATCTGAAAGAGTCCTGAAGGACCTAGAAGATAAGGAAGGAGATCTAGATCTCCTCTCCAAAGGAGACCTGAGAGGAGGAGGAGAGACCGGCCTAAAATTTTGAGACCGGCTCCGAACTAGCACCCCCGCAATTGGCTCCGAGGGACTTGGCGCTGAAGCAGATTCCGTCAATGCACTAACTTCCTGCAGCTCCGAAGACAGTGGAGCAGAGGATGCCACAGTTGATTTTACTACTTTCTCCGGAGGCTCTGAGGATACAGATGCAGCTGGAGATCGCTTTTTAGCCTTGGAAGTTTTACTCTTAGAGGGAGAGGACATGAAGCTAGAAGACCTCCCCAAATCCTCCTTGAAGGAGGGTTTCAGAAGTCCTTTCAAAATTAGTTTGTTCTTCCTCTCCTGAAGAACACGCGGGCTAAATGCATGGCAGAATGTACAAGATTCCTGGAGGTGAATCGCCCCAGACAATAAACACACACAGAGTGCCCATCAGTGATTGACATTTTATAACCACATTTAGTACATTTCTTAAAGCCCGAGGGCTTATGCTCTTTCTTTTCCTCAGACATCATGAAGGAAACTGAAAAGCCACCAACCATTAATATAGACCAACCATTAATATAGAAGCCACAAGCGCAGGAACTAAGAAAAATCAACAGACAATCACAAAAAGACCGCTAACTTAAGCGGTCTCAACAGGAACACAGGGAAAGGACTAGGTCCTCTAACTTAAACGGCCCTAGCCCGAGGGATAGGTACCTACTAACAAGCAACACAGAAGAACAAGGTGGACTAGGTTCTCTAACTGAAATGGGCCTAGCCCATAGGGGAAACAGTTAGTGGGACACCACAAAAGACAACACCACGAGAAAAAAAGTACACCAGATTATCAAACTAGTACACACACACAACACACAGCTATGAAAATAGCTTTTTTGAAGCAAAAATATCTCAATAAAAGAAAAAAGTTAACTTAGCCACAGCCAAGAGCGAGACCACGTCTGAGCTATATGAGCGGCAAACGAGATCTGGGAAAAGGGAGCAGTGCAACATGGGATACCTTCTTAACCCAGCCAATTGAAAGACTTCGAGCTAGAGTATGGCTGAGTCGGAGACGAGGTTCAGCTCTGAACCCACGGGTAAGAATGTAAGCGAGATTAGACTACATAACATCTGTTATTATCAAAAATTTGAGAGAGGTACTTAGCTTTTAGCAGTAAATATTAATTATAGGTGGAGACTGGAACTTGATTTACAATAATGAGGGTGCATTAGGGGACCTAGAAAATGTGAATTCAGTAGTAGAACATCAGACTGAATTTACATATAACTGTACTAAACTGGATAGAATTTATATTTCAAAGGAGCATGTGTACTTAATTGAAAACTTCGACACATATCCAATAACCATTTCAAATCATGCCCTAATAAAAACTAAGATAAAGATACAGGGTAATGAAGTAAAAAGGAGACACTACCTCTTTCCCACTTATGTTTAAAAAGACTGGTATTTAAGGAATGGGTAATGGATTTTTTTCAAGAGTTATTAGGAAAGATACAAATTTCTTCAGAAGAAAGCTAGTGAGTGGGATAAATTCAAAATGGACTTTTTACAATAGGGTAAAAATAAAAGTGGAAGAGAAAGAGATGTGGGAAAGAAGCAAAAGGAATTATTTAGAGGGACTGACAAAGGGTAAAGTGTCATAGTAATTGGGGAATCTGACAAAACAAGAAGGGAAGCAACTACAGACAATAAAGGAGTATTTTGATGACATGCATGAGATTAGAAATTGTTTTTATAACAACTCAAGTACACAAAAACTTTTACTGCAATGACTTAGGCAACAGAAAGTAGAATTTATTGTTGAAAACTCAGGCAGCATATGACAAACCAGTGACCAGAGATTCTATAAGAGGTATTGGAGACATTTCTGATACTTTATAAAAATTTGTATAAACCAGATGATCTTGGAAATCAAAAAAGGCAGAAATGGGAATATTAACATAAGACTTAAATGTGTCAAGGTTAGATGAAGATGAGGCTCAACAATATGAAGCAATGAGCTAAAAATGGTGATGTATAGTCAATCAACAGGGAAGTCATCAAGAACAGGTAGTGTTTCAGTAGATGCTTGGACATTAAGAGTGATAAAGCTCTGTATGGTTTTGTTTAACAGTATTTTAAAATTGTGGAGCACCATCATCTTTGAAAAAGATGTGGTGGTTGTATTGCTCAAGGAAGGTAAAGACCCTTTAGACTCAGCTCTTCAAATAAACCCATTACATTGTAAACCATAATAATAAAGTCTTTATGCTTATACTAGCTAAGAGAATAGCAACACTGATGCAAAATTGACAGATATGGATCAATGTAGTTTTGTAGAGGGGAGGCAAACATTTGACAACATTAACAGAACAATAATGATCCAGAGGGAAGCAGAATTACAGAATTAAAAAAACACAACTCTTGATTGTAAGTTTTGATGCACAAAAAGCATTTGATAGAATTACCTGTGATTTTATAAAAAGGGCAATGGAAGCATTTGCGCACTCTGATAGAACAGCATGGTTAATTAGGAGGATACATGAAGGGCCTGAAGTAAGAATCAAGGTAGAAGGGTTGGTCTCTGACAAACTTCGTTTGAACAAAGGAATCAGTCAGGTGTGTCTTTTTTCCCTTTTATCTGCTTTATATTTAGAGCCAGTAGCAAACAAATTAAGGAACTCACAAATCCAAGGATAAAACTCGTCTGGTAATCAAGAAAAGTTAGCTTTATTTGCAGATGATATTATTTTGTACTCAATAAATTAAAAAGGGGCACTTTGGTGTTGTGGTACATTCTTAAACAGTTTCTGGGAACATGATTTTGGAAGTGAAACAAGTTGGTAGATTTAAAAAATTCCATAGAGTACTCTGCCAGACATTTTGGGGGGAGGAAATGGGTATAACTAAGAAAATCATTTTTTGAACTGGGACTCAGGATCTAAATTGCCTACACATAGTAAGGCTTTATTAAGTGCAATGCTACTGCTTGCTAAAAAAGCAATTACTAAAAAATCAAAATGTAAACCAACTGTAATCAAAATACTTAATATTTTAACGGATATACAAGAACTAGAAGTGTGATCTTTAGAAATGGGAAAGAGCAGATTATATAGAAATAAATGGAATTTGTGGGATGATGTATGCAGAATTATGTTAAGGAGGAGAACTGAGGCTTAAGGGAAGGCAGGGACTGAGCAATTTATGTCATGTTGGAGTGACTAATAACTGTTGGAAAGAAACAAAATATATGTAATGTATAATGTGTCGATATGAAAAATGTCAATATGGTTTATTGTCTTTTCTAATAATGTGTATGTACATATGTCTTAAGTAATAATTTAATAAAGGTGTTTAAAAACAAAAAAGTAAAATCAAAGTTAGTCATAACTAAATTATCCTTCTTAAACTACCAGTGGAAGCTATGATGCAAAAATGACATACATATTAAAACAAATGGGAAACAATTCATTTATCCGAGTAATGCTGTCATGTGATAAGGCTCACTCTAAATCATACTGGAAAAATCTCACATTGGTTTGGAAAGGAGTGTAATTGTATAACAGTTTTCACTCTGCAGTCATAGTGAGATTATACAGAGACACAAGTAAACAATACCGACTGAGACTGGGGAAACAGGAAGAGAGTAAATGGTGGAGTTTCATAGATATAATCGGTGTTTAAATAGACAGAGGGAGAGAAAGGGGCAGGATAGCTATAAACATGTTGCTAACTAAAGTGAAATTATTACTCAGCCACACAGCAGTGCAGATTTACTTGCAAAATATTTCTCTGCAAACTTAACAAAAAAACAGAGCTAAGATAGAATGCTGCAGAGACAAAAGCATGCTAGCTGCAACCACAGGTTAAATTAAAAGTTACCTAAACAACCACCAATAGTCTATCAAATGGCAACTCCCTATCCCCTCACTTCCTGTCACACTAGCTGTCCCACAAGGCTCTATTCTAGGCTCTTTTCTTTTTAACATATTGACAAACCAGTCCACTTAGCAACCACTAAAGCTGACATAGTTCAATTCGCAGACGACACAACTCTGATCTGCTCTGCTCCTACTATCCAACTTCTCCAGCAAAAAGCCCAAGAATCCTTTACAGAAACAAAACACTGGCTAAGTAAGATACAATTGATACTAAATCCCAAAAAAACACAACTTATTTTGTTCCACCAAACAAAGACCAACAACCCCACCTTCTCCATACTCTCAGTCAACAAGACCCTCATCACCCCAGTATCAGAGGCCAAACTTACAGACTTACAATTGACCCACAACTAAGATACAACAAACATATCTTTATAACTATCTCCAATGTCCCTAAAAAACTAGGGACCCTCTAATGCTGTAAAAGTTACCCTACCTCCAAGTCTAGAACCCATCTGCTATCCACATTACTTTATGCATCCCCAGTTCTAAGAAATCTAAATAAAACTGATCTGAACAAACTTTCCATTTGCTACAACAAAATCGCTAGGTTTGTAACCAATGCCAAATTATGCTCCCACCACTGGCAATACCTGTATTCATTATCCTGGCTCAATTTCCTAATTTACTGCTCTACCACCAACTCAATCTAGCCCACCAAATACTATACTATCCTGAGAAAACTCCTGCTCTGACTGGTATTCTAAACTTCTACAACTCAAATAGACACTTACAATCCAGTATTAAAGCTCTGATCAATACAATCCCATGTGTAAAAACAGCTCTGGCGAATTTCTTTTCCCTAATGTAGTTGCTAAAACATGGAACACTCTGCCTCCTGACCTCAGATTACAAAACTGTACTTCCACTTTCAAAAACCTCCTGAAATCATACCTTTACACTAACTGTCTTTGTAACTGCTATACAGCCCCTTGAAGCCTCACTCCAAAGTGAGACTTTATTCCCTTATGCATTCACTGTTATTGTTCTCTTCCAATACTCACTGTACATATTGTACATAATACTACTTGGTAAAAGCCTTGCAATACTGTGCTCTAAACTTGCTCATTGATTCTGTTGTACTTACTGTATCTACTATGTAAAGCATGTTTCTCTATTGTTATTGACTTTTTCCTCACTAAGTAACCAAATATTTTCAATTTGTATTTTAAAATGATGTACCGTATGGAGCTTTTCTCCCCAGGACTGCACTGAAAAGGGACACCAGTTGTGCAGTCGGACTATCCTGATAAACAAATGTGAAATAAATAAATTAATTAATTAAGCATTCCAGATAAATGGGAATAGACATCATACCTGATGATGATTTCCTACACAGATTTCAGGAAAATCTAAATAAACCCTTCAAAGCTCTATTACACAAAATGTTAGCAAGTGGACATGTTCCTGAAATATGGCAACAGGCTGTAGTGATATTATTTCTTGGGGGGGGGGGGGTCACAGAGTCACCAATTTTAAAACCATCAGCCAGACCTCTATTTTATGTAGAATAATGGACAGTATCCTAATGGAGCTTACCCAGAATGACACAATGGATCTACTGCTATTAGAAAGCTCGACTTCTTAATCTTGTGAAATTCTTTAAACAGGTAATGACATTATGCAAAGAAAACTTGAGACTGCATACTGTTTATCTTGACCTTGCTATGGCATTTAACATCATTCCACACAAGGAAGCAATTGAAAAGTTGAAAGCATTAAATTGCAATTCACATGTAGTGAGACAGAGGTATGGGCCTTACCCAGTATTACTAAATAATGTGACATGTAGTGGTCATAGAATCCAAATCCACAATACTGTTGTCAAAGATGTATGCAATAGGGTGACTGGCCTTTAGAGCTAATGGCAGATATGCATTATTGTCTTTGGTCATGACTGACAGCTATCACACCCAAATAAGTTATATGCCACCAGCTGCAAAAACATGGTTGGAATCACTGACTCCACAGGTTTTCCCCTGCCTCAATATGCATACTGTGCCTTCCAATGCAAACCTATCAACACAGAGGCTTCTGTAAACTGTCTTCCAAGGAGGGGTTATTTGTGCATCCTCGGTAACAGTACCAATTTCCTGTATTCATGTTATGCTGTCAACAAAAGATTATTAATCTGATACCATGACCTCAACTTTGGAAGCTATTCTAATGAGCCAACCAACACTGAATTATAATATGTGATGGCCAAACAGTTTCCTTTCAAAAAGGATGAATAACAACGATCACACCATTGCTGTGAGGATGCCTTTCACTGGTAAAATAAGATATCAGTCAAAAGTTTCTACTAATGAACAAATGAAATATTGTTACGTAACAAAAAAATGACTATACATAGAAGACAGAACTGTAGATGCACAGAGAAAAGAAAACGGCATATTTCACATGAGTAAATTAATGACTTAAAATGCATCTTAAGTGCATTGTCGTTGTTTACAATTACTCAGTGTAGCAGCCTGAAGCCTCAAGATAGAAATAAAGCTCAAAATGTCAGGGATCTGTAACCCAGAAATCCTTGGTTTAACTTGCTCTGCAGGTTAAAATATCACAAGTCCAAAGTACAGTCCCTGGCAAACAGATACAAAAGGGCAGCAGCAGATCTGGTTCAATACAGTCCACAAAAGTTAGAGAGGATTTTCAAGTCCAGATAGGAATCTCAGTCAAAAAGCAAAAATTGCAGCAAGTCTCAGGACATTCCACAGAGATTAAATAAACCTCAAAACAAAAACAAAATTTGAGTTTTCTGTTAAAATAAGCTGATAAAATGCACAGATAGTCCCATGGCAAGGTAATTCAGCGTATTAAGAAGATATTGAACATGGCAACAATAAATACTTCCATGTTACAGTAAACAATTGATATGACTAATAGAAAACAATTACACATTCTACACATACAAATATTTCCATGTTTATGTCCAAGAAAAGATGTTATCATCTGGTGGGTCAGCTTCACTACTAAAGTTTCACATAACCGAAAATCAAAAGAATGAGATGAGAAGAGCAAAATCGCACACCAAACCTTTACATTGCCAAAATTCAGAACACAAACCAGCTGCTCCAAGTTAACACAGAAATCTTCCTTTCGTTAGGTGTTTGAAGGGGGCAAGCCCTCCTGTACTCCCATGTGGACCCCATAGAAATATATATAACAATTTCAAAACTGCACTACAGTAAGGAAAAGGGTAAATTTCCCTTTCCTCACTGTACCGCAATCTCCATTTAGAAGCTCCGAGTGGTGTGTGACATGCGTGGCTGGTGTTTTGTTCCCCTGAATTTCAGCAATGTAAAGGTTCAGTGTTGTGCGATTTCGTGCTTCTTGTCTTCATCTTGATCTTTTGATTCTCAGTTATGTGAAAACTCTATAATAGAGTGAATCAGACTCCATATGGCACATAGTTCAGTGGGTAAAACACTGGATAACCAAAAAGGCACAAAGCAGAGTGGGAGTTTATCTGTCTATTCCACTGAGGTTTACCAGATATATCCCACAGGGCCCTGTACTTGAGCTGTTTCTTTTTGGATAGTTCTTCTCATATATAAAATTGAATGATTGTTTATGGATAACTAATATGCTGATGACAGGAAGTTAAATAACTAAACTGCTCCAATGAAAAATGCTGAAGATAGTATATAAAAATGCATATGTGGTGCAGAAGTAATGGCCTCATCTTTAATGTTAGCAAATGTAGCAGCATGAGAGAGAGAGCAAATAAATGCATAAAATAAATTAAAATTAGCAAATAAATGTCAAAATTATAAAACAATGCAATATATTTACGGATTCAACGGCAATGGCAGGAAACAATTTAAACTTTGACCAGTATGCGTCTTCCAAAGATAGAAAATTATATTCTGTAACATATATAATTCTAAAGAAAATGCCTAACCATTCTAATGAGATCAATGTACCTCTTTATACCTCACTGATTCAACCAGTTATTAAGATATAATACTGCATCTTGCAACCTTCTTATAAGCCACCTGAAGCAGCTTCAATGATAAATTTCTTAAAAGAAAACTCATAGTGTTGGAAACTTTGGTCAGTACAGAAAGATTTCAGGAATAGTGATTGGACTCTCTTATAGATTACTTATGACTTCTACCCTATAAAGGGTTGGAAAAATGATCTATTCAGAAAAGGCTTCAGGAATAGGGATCATGTTTTCCTTCTTATATATTATTTAGAATTGGCTTGCATTTCATATATAAGAAATATCTGATTTGACTCTATTTGAAAGTCTGTGCCTGTAAAACACTGTAAGGGAGCTAAATACCCATAAAAAGATTGATGCAATTTTTATAACATCTCCCAAAATTATGGAAAATTTCTCCTTATAGTTGGAAAAAGTCAACTTCCTTCAGAAATACACACTGAATAGGAAATATCAACATGTGGTCTTACAAGCAACTAGGAAGTATGCCTGACAATCAACTAGCTATGAAAAGATATATTGTGTTATTAACAACTTAAGTATGTGGCAAATGACAATGGCTAGTGTTACACATGAGGCAGTACTGCCCAAAATAAATAATAAGAAACTGCTACGTAGTGTTGATGGGTCATCAACACTCCATTCTGCTGTTAGTGTAAGCAGGAGCAGGTAAACAAGATTAAATGTTTCACAGTTAATCTGATATATATATATATATATATATATATATATATATATATATATATATATATATATATACATATATATATATATATATATATATATACCTTTTTGTGCAGAGCCCAAAGCATACAATATGACTTGAAATGTGAATATAACACTCAGAATGCTGATCACACACACCTAACAGAGAAGAAAGCAAAACTGACTTTTACAAATGACGTGTACTTCTTTTACTATGTGGTCTATTTTTGGTGTGACTATTGCAAACATTTACAGATACACAAATCTATACACATATACACACACCCACACATACACATCAAATGAAATAGTTTTGTTTTCTGCTAGACAAGGTCAACTTTCTCACTTGCTGAAGTGAGAGACCTTGGTAAG
This sequence comes from Protopterus annectens, assembly GCF_019279795.1. Taxonomy (NCBI): domain Eukaryota; kingdom Metazoa; phylum Chordata; order Ceratodontiformes; family Protopteridae; genus Protopterus; species Protopterus annectens. Next base: position 226,770,040 of record NC_056740.1, read on the forward strand.
TGTCAGGAATAAAAGTGTGAAACATGTCAAAGAACAACAATAAGCACCAGTATTGCAAATTTCATCTTATAAAAATGAAGAAGTTACACAGATACTATATGTCAGCAAATTCTAATAATGAAACAGCAGTCTTTCACATGTCCTTTCTACTAAATGAAGCCAATTTAATACATACATAGTTTCAGTTCTCATCATGTCTTAGCCTTGTCAGACTTTTAATGCAATTCCACTATGGTGGAATCAATGGAAGAATTGTCTGCCCACTGATACACTGTTAAATCTTGGAAGTATCTAGATCATCAATTATACCTCAGCCTGAGCACTGGCTTTGTTCCCAGCAGTGTGGAGAACAGCAACAGTAATCCTCTTGCACAAAGGGAGTCCATCAACCAACCAAGGGAACTATAAACCTATAAGCCTAACCAGCCTTATCTGCAAGGCCATAGAAAAAATCAACATGGACCTGATCAACAATGACCTAGGTGACTTTCAAATGCTTGACCTACCCAGTTTGGCTTTGTTAAGGGTAGATCATGCATATTTTACCTGGTGGACTTCTTCGATAATGTCACCAAAGCCCCGAATGAAGGCAAAACATCACATTCTGCCTATCTTGACTTAGCCAAGGCTTTTGACACAATCCCCTATGCAAGTATCATTGAGAAACTCTCCCAGCTAGGGATTAGCCCAAACATCACTGATAGGTAGCCAACCGGCTCAGCGACAGAATGCATACTGTCAAAGTTGGGGATTCCATCTCTTCCAGTTGAGCAGTTACCAGTGGCAAACCACAGGGATCTGTGCTGGGCCCTCTACTGTTTGGAATCTTTTTCTCGGAAGTCCAGGAGAAAGTAGATAGCCTGTGGCTTACCAACTTTGCTTATGATTGCAAACTGCCTGCAATCATTAGAGTCCCCAAATGATGTTATAATATTATAAAAAAGGCTAACACAAACAAATGATTATGGCCAAAGCCATGGATGAAAATTAAATGCAAAAAAGTGCATTATTATTCTCTTTGGCAAAGAGGAAGTCCTTACATTTTACAGTATTGACAGTATCCCCCTAAGTTCAAACCCAGTGCTGTGAGATTTGCGAATACAGGTTGATAGCAATCTAAACTTCAATCACCATGTGTCCACAGTGGTAAGAAAAGCCTTCTATACTGCGCATCTCATAAGTAAGAGCATCACATCCAAGACTAAGAATGTTATAACTCCTCTGTACTCTACCCTCATCAGACCACTAATAGAATAAAAGATTCCCTTTTGCATGTACCTCACCAGACACTTGCAGCAGCTGGACAGACCACATAGGTTTCTCACCAAGAAAATTCAGGGCCTCCAAAACATGACATACATGGAAAGACCAAAAGCCCTGTCACTGTACTCTGTATCCTACAGGCTGCTGACAGGTGACTTGTGCCTGGCCTATAGAGCAGTTTTTGACCCTGACCTAATGGAAATGCTGCACATCCACAAATCAAATGGGACAAAAGTCACTCCCTCCAGACATCTCAACCTAGCCTTCGATGTTAAAAGAATATGCAGATATATCTCCCAGAGATTGCCACTCCTCTGGAATGAACTCCCAATTCACATGAAGCAGAGCTCCTCAATACCCCTATTCAAGCACAACCTAGACAATTGTATGGGGGACCATAAATTCACCCTAGGGCTGGCACCTACGTCCCTTATAGACAGGGACAGTTGGTGCTGATCATAGACTTGCTCTGCAAAAAACAACTATCTAACCAAGGTCAATTAGGAAACATGGGTATAACATGACTCGGCTTGTAAAGGCCCTAGGACCATTAGCCTAGTTACCTCCTATGAACCCACAAACCTCTAAAGGACCACTTGTAAACTAAGACATAGCTTTAATGTGGTTAAAACAATGATTTATTAACTATGGGAATCCTCAAGCAATGAACAGGAATCTCAAAGCAGCCAATCTACAAAAAATAAGATATCTCAGGCAGGTTCTTTGAAGGTAGAACTGAGAGCACAGCAATCAGTAATATTATAGTCTATTCCTACCTTAGCAAGATTAATGCTTTTCAGCATTACTGCCAAAATTTCCTATTTCTGTTATCCATCTCCATTAACTCATGTGTTGCATGAAGACAGTGTTGTCTTTGGAAAATGAAGAAAATATGTCTGTACAGTTGTTGTTGTAGGAATTGCCACTTTTCCTTGGATCTATTCCTTTCTTTTCTTCTTACAGTCAGGCTTTCATGTTCATAACTATATTCCCCAGGCCAGAGTTGGATTATATTAATTATCATATACAACAATGTTAACAAAACCCTAGCAGTGGTCTGACAGCCTTGTTTATAACCCATGACTATGCAAAAACAACCTTCCAAGATGGCTGCGCATTGATCAACAGCTCAATTTCAGCTCTCCCTGTGTGAAAAACAAACTAATAGACAAGGGATAGTAATTCTGCCAACTTAACTAAAATTCAGTTACTGGCTATTATGTACATTGCCTGGATGCCAGTAAAGAAGAAACTTGGAGACCTTGAATGAAAATCAACTAGAAAAAGTGAAGAGAAAACACTGACTAGGAAGAATTCCACAGCTAGTCAGCAAAAGCAGTTCAAGCTCCAGCTTTGGTACAAGAGATGGCTTCCAGTAATTTAGAGGAAAAAAAGTACATAAAACACATTCAGAGCTGATTAAAATAAATGAAACACTGAAGGATTATATTAACCAAAATAAAAGGCTAGAAAAGAAATGGAAGAAGCTTTAAGCAACTAGTCAGATGAACTGATAAAATTGAAAAAGTTAGAGGTCAAAATAAAGAAGAGGCTGAGACTTCACAAGAAGAGTTTTTTTTTAATTTTAGAGTTAGATGACAGAGCACACAGAGTAAACATGATATTTTCTATTGTACCAGAGAAACTGGAAGGAACAGACTGTATTAATTTTACAAAAGCACAAATAAGCAGCTGGACTGGTAATTCATACATGGTTTGTTAATTGAAAGGCCACATTGAGTGTATTCTCCAAATCTGGCCATGAGAAAGCAGCCAAGAACTGTATTAGTAAAGATGAACTCATACTAGCAGAAAGAATTGATCCTGACAAAACTGTGGCAGAAGGGCTAAGTATTAAAAACTGGGGACAGTAGAGTGTTTTTGGAAAAATATTATTCACTGCACACTAGGAAGAAGAGAAGTCATTTATCCCAGAGATCATAGGTTCATAGGTGTTTACTAGGCTAACTACCACAAGGGCCTTTTTACGCCAAGCCATGCATTCCACATCTCTGACAGGTTTGGGAAACATCAAGATGCAGTTGTGAGATTCAAGCTACTGTATCCAGCAGTCTTCAGAATATTTTTCCTAAAGAATCAAATACATGTTTTGATACAGAAAAGGCTAAAGAAGAAATACAAAAGTTTGTCCAGCAAAAAGTGAGCCATCAAACAGAAGGGGACCCTGCTTCTCATTCTGATAATAAAGCTCATAGATGGACTTTGACAATGAAAACTTTTCCAATCTTCCAAGGAAAACTGCTTGAGAGACACAAAAAATTACAGAAGTTGACTACAAGAATCAGGAGAACCTTGGACTTGAACTAGAGTCTGGTGTTGTGAGATGGAGATGAACAGGAAGAAGACCAGCAACACTGAAATTAGCGAATAAATATGAAATTATAAACCATCAATCACATTTGTGAAGTATGGCTTTATAAGAAAAAGTGACTGAGAAAGACTGGATTTTTTTTTAGTTAGTTAAACTTGCTCTGTTAAAAATGCTACATCGAAAGAAATCCCAATCCCTCCACACCACACACTCCAGAGACCTCGACCTCATTACCACAATCAACAGAACATGCTAGAAGGACAGGTTCATAACCCAGAGACTGCCCATGCTATGGAATAGACTTTCCATACATGTCAAACAGAGCACCTCACTGGCTCTCTTCAAGAGAAATCTTGATGAGTGAATGGGAAATAGAAAATTTACCCAGGGGATCAATCCAGTGGCTCTACTCGACAGAGGCACTGGAAACTAAGATCGGGTGGCACGATGCCAGGGTAATCCTATGGGCTAGGCTTGTAAAGGCTCCAGGGCCATTAGTCTAGTACACACCTATGAACCTAAAGGTATATGCTCCACTTCATGTTAATGTACAGAAGGAACTAAAAAGAAAAAAAATAACCATAAGCAAAACTATTTTTATTCTCAACAGCATTTGTATAAAACATCTCATGATATACAGTGCACATTATGTAGTAAGGCAGATTTACGCAGCATGTAGTCAGGGGGTTCTAAAATGAGGGGATGATGATGAGTCATTTCAGTAACTGTATGTGATAAAACTACTAAAGTAAACAAATACTTTTTTATTTTTAAGAAATGAATGCATTAAATGTGAAAAGATAAGAAAGGCTGGACAAAAGCATGTTTAAGTTACTATCCTGTAATCTTCTGCTTTTGGGGAGGGGATGGGGTGTAAAAGTGCATTAATTATAATATATGTAGCAGTGAGATGTTTTCTCTTCCTTCTGCATAGGTGAAATTCTGGACTGATGCCCTTAGCTTAATTTAAAAATATTTTTTATGTAACCACGTGGATTTGAAAACCAAGAAAACACTGTGAATGCAATGAGAAGCTTTACTTTAGCACATAAATGTTCAGAGTGAGTTGAGAAATCTGTAGCGGAGGTCAGTTGTACAATCTGTTCTTATGTTTCCATGGAGACAAGCTGACTACATGTACAGGCAATAAATCTTGAGAGATCTGGGCATTGCTTGCTAATGGAAATGTAAAATTAAAATGTATAGGAGCAAGCAGCTCAGTAAAAAAGTAATGTTTGACATTAGTGGAAGTGAGTAAGAGCTAGCAGCTTTCTTGTTACCTAAATACTTCAGTGCAGAACAGTGTATAATTTAGTTTTATTTAAAAATAGCCAGTGCAATTTTTCTTCAGGCTAAAATGTAATGTTTTCTGAAAGCATACAAGCTGTGTTTCACATATGGTAGGGAAATAGAGATAAGAAAAAAACAGGAAGCAATTAGTGTAAGTAGGAGCATAAGCTGTAGCATGCTCTTTAGCATGGATAATCTTAATTTTAGGTTAGGAAAAGCCTGTGGGTGCAGGTGTTAATTTGGGACAATTGTTCCTATCAGGAGGGTTAAACTTCATTATTTAAAGATTTACATAATTTTACGTATATAAGCTAATAAGTTATGGGTGCGTATGTGTTTTTTTTTTGGTTTGAGAGTTTTCATTAACACAAACGTCTTGAAAAATGTGATATAGGTTCAAAGGAAGATGACAAAAAACAACTGTATAAAAGATCAACCTGCCGAAGATTACTGGGTGCATATAACACAAAAGATGGAAACAGACATTTAAAAAAGCTGTCATGTATAATAGGTGGGAATAATAACTTTTATACGTAATGGCTATACTATTCATATTATTTTGGAATGCAAATTGCCTCACAGGTATAGTCAAAAAGGTGAGAGTATTGAATTATATTAAGAAATGCAGAGTGGAAATAGTAATGCTACAGAAGACACATTTGGAAGAAATGAACATCTGATTTTGATAAAGAAAAAATTTCAGGACAGATATTAAGCATGATATTAGGGACAAAGGAAAGAGGGAGCACTTATACTAATTGACAGAGGAGCTCCAATAGTGATACAAGAGGAAGAAAAAGATAATAATGGAAGAGTGGCACAGTGGTGCAGTGAGTGACACAATGGTGCAGTGGTTAGCATTCTCGCCTCACAGCAAGAGGTTCTCCAGTTCGATTCTTAGCTGGGGTGCCTTCTTTGCAGAGTATGCATGTCCTCCTTGTGTTCATGTGAGTTTCTTCAGGGTGTTCTGGTTTCCCTCCACATTCCAAAGCCATGTATCAGGAGCATTTACCCCCAGGCCTCCAATGAAAATAGGCTCTGTCCCAATCAGACTTTCCCAGAAAATAGATATTACCACAAATGTTATTTATTTATCAAGTTGATACTGGCAAGGGAGGGGAATTGTGCTGGCATTAATTTATATTCCACTTAAAATGGCTATTTTGGAGCTTAATAACATTTTAGGAGTAATAATTAGTTTTCAGCAGGTGATAATACCTATAGGTGGGGACTGGAACTTGATTAGGAATAGTGAAGGTGTATCTGGGGAACCTACAGGGGAAAATATAACAAAAGAGGGTAGATTTCTGAAGACATTTATGAAAATAATTGGTTTGGAAGAAGGGAATACAGTAGTAGAAACTTGGAGAGATTTTACAATTTTTTTCCCAAGGCTCCCTAACTGGCTAGACTAGACAGAAATTATATTTCACAGGAAAATGTACATTTAATTGAAAGCTTTAACATACATCTAATAACTATTTCAGATCATGTGCCAATAAAGACTAAGAGAAAAAATGCACAGTAATGAAGTAAAATGAGACACTGGTGCTTCCCACCTACCCATTAAAAAGAAAGAATTTAAGAAATGGGTAATGGAAACTATTTGGGAGTTATTAGGGAAAATAGAAATTTCTTCAGAGGTTATAGCCAGTAAGTGGTATAAAATGAAAGTGAATTTTAAAAACAATGTAGAAATAATGGTTAAGAAGAAGCAGATTTTATTTAGAGTGGCTGACAAAGGTTAAAGTGTTGCAGGATAAGGGGAATCTAACAGAGTAAGGAGATACATAAATGCAGAGGGCTAAGCAAAAAATAAGGGAGCACCTGGATAATATGCATGATTTTAAAAAGACTGATGTTAAATAATTGTTTTTGATAACTCCAGAGCACAAAAGCTTTTAGTATAATGACATAGGCAACAGAAAGTAGAATGAGTGTTTGCCAAACCTAGGGAGCTTATAACAAGAAACATAACCAGAGATCCTGTAGACATATTAGAGATATTTTGAAAATGTTATGAACATTTTCATAAAGCTGAGATATATGGAACACAATAAAGTGCGCAAATAAAAATATTTATGGAAGACTTAAGTATGCCATGATTAGAAGTTGATGAGACTCGACAGTTAACAGTTAAGGCAGGAGAAGATAAGATAAAAATGGTGATGTATAACTAATATACAGGAAAGTCTTCAGGAATAGATGACATTCCTGTGGAAGTTTGGAAGCTGGGAGGGAAGAGGGTGATAAATATCTGGAAGGTTTTATTTAACAGTATTACAAAATGAGGGGAGGCATCAACATCCTGGAAGAAAGCTGTGGTGGCTGTAATACCTCAAGACAGTAAAGACCCACCAGACTCAGCTTCCCATATGTCCGTTTCAATTTTAAACCATGATTATAAAGTGTTTATATCTATAATAGCTAAAAAAATGGCAAAGTATTGTCAAAACTGATAAATATAGATCAATGCGATTTTGTGGATGGAGGGCAAACATTTTACATTACTAAAATGATAATTCATATGGAAGTATTATGTAAGAAAATACCACTGTTGATGGTCTTGATGCAGAGAAACCATTCAACACAGTAAGCCTGGATTTTATGACTATGGTAGTGGAAGCATTTGCCTTTCCTGCTAAAATAATATGATTAATTAGGAGCATGTTTGAGGGACTGGAGGCAAGAATTTAAGTGTGAAGGTTCCTCTCTGATAAGGTGTGTCTGAACAAAGGAAACAGGCAGGGGTATCCTCTTTCCCCTTTGTTATTTGTTTTATATTTAGAGCCACTGGCAAAGAAAATAAGAGCCTCAAAAATTAAAGGATATAATTGGTATGGTAATCAAGGAAAAATGGTTTTATTTACAGATGATACTTTTTTGTACCTGATTATAAAACAAAAAGGGTATCACTGTGTTGTGGAACATTTTTAGACAGTTTCAAGTCTTTTGGGGATAGAAAATTAATGAAGATACAAAATGGCTATAGCTGTAAATTATGTACCTACGCAAGAATTGGTTCAGCAATACCCCTATTTATGGGGACACAAAAAATGAAGCACTTAGGAGTATGGAATAAAAAGGCCTCTGTCATGACAGCTAAGGATATATGGGAAGAGACTAAAGAAAAGATACAAAATCAAAAACTGAGAAACTGGAGGCTCTTGTTTATGGAACTGGATGGTAAGATACAAGCAGTGTAAATGTTTTTAGTCCCTTTAGTTTTATATACAGGCCAGACATATTTTTTATCAACCAGAGAAGAAATTGTGGAGAATAATTAATAAACAGTTGAAGGAATTTATCTGGGAAGGAAATATAGCAAGAGCCAAGTGGGATACATTGAGCCTTCCAGACAAGATGGCTTAGGAGTACATGACATAAAGGGATATTTTAGAGATGCACAGTTAAGGATCATATAGCAGAAAGCAGAAAGCTATAATTCAAAGTGGAGCAGTACTAAGATCAGAAGAAATAAAAATAAAATTAGTAAATAAGCAAACACATACATACCTAAATGGATGTTGTTATAAGAATAGATGCCAGACATGTTAGCACCAAGAAAGAAAAGGAAGAACGACAATGAATCACTATTTCTCCTTAATTTAAAATTTTGGTTTAATAGACCTCCTTCAGACAACAGGGCTAACATTGCACAGACTATTTGATCTGGAGGACATAGGTGTCTAGTTTTAGTCTCTAAAGTTTGTGTCAAGAGCACACAGAAGGACCACATCTGTCTTCACCAATTTTGCACTGAAATACAATGGACAACAGGCCTCAAAATATTAGCTGCCCATAAGACTGATAGGTGAACCCAGAGGGAACCTGATGCTAATAAGCTGAGAACTCAGTACTGGCTGAGATACAGTTCTAAATTAGATTGTATATAATTCTGTCTAGGATGCAGAACTTTACATGTGTTAAACAGTAAAATAAGCAGATCTGCATCCACATCAGCACATGTTGTTGAAAATAGCACTATTAAATTAATATAGCCAGCCTTTAGAGGGTATAATTTATTCAGCTGCTTATACTTCAGCTACTTAAGTACAAAGTGCAGTTGTATAAGTAAACTTACCATAACAATAGATATTCTAATGGGTCACTTTTGCAATATACTAAGCTATTTGGATTTTACTCACTGAACTGACCAGCTTCTCAGAGCTTTGGACACCTTCCAGGCACTCCAACTGCCAGAGTACTTCAGGCACTCTATAAAGGTAGTTGGAGGACCAAAGTAGTTCATAACATATTTTGCTTAGGAAGGAGGCAAGTGCCATGTATACTTGTACTAGGAAACAAAGTGAAACATAACTATATACAAAAGGGTGCAAACAAACTTAACATGGCCACTTCAACAACCAACAAGAGTAAGAGAAAAAATAGGGGGCTGCAGGGAAGGAAGGATGGCTATTGCAATGGTTATTCATTAAAACATCTACTGTTATGCTAGGTTTACTTACTCAGCTGTACTGCATTCATAAATGGATCACAGTTGCAGTAGCATAAACTATTTCTGTAGATTCCCATAGATTAGTCAGGTGTAACCAACAAAGGGGGAAGCCAATAACTAAGAATCCAGGAGCCCCTGGAAAATTGTCACAGCAAAGCTGGTTCTTGACTTGAAAAATAAATCCAATTTGTAGTGCTTTGTAAAAGTGTTTCTGTAGGACCATGTTGCTGCTTCTAGAATACTTCTAGAATCCACTCCTTCCAAAAAGCCACCAAAGAAGCCAATGCCCTTGGAGACTGAGCTGTAACCTTCCCTGGAAGTGGCTTATTATGATAAATGCAACAAAAAGTAATAGCATGGAACAACCATCTAGACATACTTTATTCATAAGTTATCCTTTCCTCTTAACTTCAAAGGAGACAACAGTTGGTCAGCTTTCATGAAAGGTTGAGTTTTGTCCATGTAGCATCTGAGCACTGCTTGTGTACATAAAGAAAGTGAAAAATTCTTTCATCCCTTCTCTCTTGTTATTTCTTTTTTTTTTTCCTTTGGATTATGAAAGGAGACTGAGAGATTAATAGTTGGACATAGTAAATTCTGTTATAACTTTATGCATAAAGGTAATATTTTTTTCTCAAAGAAACCATGCCTCTCTGAAAAATGAGGAAGGGCTGATTCACAATTAGTGATTTTAAGTCAGATACTAATTTGGTAAATTTCACATCAATAACTAAAACAGCCTTCTGTGGTTTTCAAGCACAAAACTGAGCTCCAAAGGAGAAGTCACCTGTTTTCTAAGTGAGCGAGTTTGTAAGACCCCCCCCCCCCTTCAAAAACTGTTTAACTTCAGCATTATTTGAAAGAGGAGGATCTAAGGGCAGACAAGCCGAAATGGCTGACAAATGTACCTAGACAGAACAGTATGACAAACCATTGGACAGGAATTTATAAAAATAATCAAGAACCAGTGGCAACCAGGCCTAAAAAGAGTCCAGGTTCTTTGAGTGACATCAAATAAAACAAGTTTTCCACTTACACACACACACACACACACATATATATATATATATATATATATATATATATATATATATATATGATTTTCTAGTTGCAGTCTTTTTCACTGCTTATTGCAACTGCTACATGTCTCAAAAAAAAAAAAAACAATAAATAAATAAACAGGCTTAAAAGGTATCAGAATTCTATCACCTAGGCCATTAGTTGAAGAGTTTCCAGACTGGGTTGTATCAAACTGCCCTGTCTTGTGTGAGTAAATCCAATTTTGTGGGGTAGCTTGTGGTAATTGCCCCTGGCCAAACTGAAAAGATGGGAAAACCATTGTTATCTTGGCCAGAAGGGAGTTACCACCACAATTCTGAACAGTCCTCCTAAATATTTAGAAGAACCCTGATAGTTAGTGGAAAGGGTAGAAAAACATACATGAGCATTTCTGTCCAAAAGCATCTGTCTTCCAGGCCTGATTGCAAAGAATCATGAAACAGATTTTTTTTTACTTATCTCTTCTGAGAGAAAACAAATAGATCTACATGAGGTGTTCTCCACAGCAATATCAGTTCCTGGAATATCTCAGAATAATGTTTCTATGCATAAGGGTGCTGAGACTGTCTACAGTATGGTTTTGCTCTGATACAATGCAAGAAACCAGAAGAATCAGACTGAGCTGAATTGCTACCTCCCAGGTTATCATTGCCAGTCTCACAAAGTGTGGGTTCAGGTACTTCCCTATTTGTTTACATACCATATCGCTGCGGTGTTGTCTATAAACATTTGCAAACAACCCCACAGTGATATGTAGATGTGGTGTTGTCCATACACACTTGCAGAGGTCCAGGGGACCACAGATGATTCAAGGCCTTCAAAGCTTTAATGGCATTCAACATTTCTCTAACATTCTTGCACTTCTTGTCTGTCAACTGGTTCCCACAGAGCTTGCACTTTTACCACCTTTGAAAACACCCCCCACACCAGGTCTGAAGCACTTGTGGTGAATATGGGGGGGCGGGGAGTGAAGGGGAGAAAGGAATATCTGAACTGCAAGCTATCTGGTCTACCATTATCCAGTCTCACTTCTTACAAATCCCAGAACTGGAATCAGAAAAGTAAAAGTGTGTGGATGCTGAGCCCAGGCTTACCTGAGGTACCAGTATACTTTCCCTGTGTGTAGGCTTTGCCAACATGATTGTTGTCAAAGCCATGTACCCATGATCCTGAGAAACTCCACTGCAGATGTTTTGCTTCAGCTGGAGAAAGTTAAAAAAAAACTGCTGAAACACATCTGCTTTGTTTATGAGAAAGAAGGCCTTTATGAAAATCGTCAAGCAAACATCACAGGAAAATCATTCAGTGAGACATGGACAAACAAAGGTTTCTGCAAATTGACTTGGAAACTCAGACTAAGTAGAAATTCCTTAAAAGTTGCTAAAGACTCTTGACAGTTGGTAAAAGAGTCTGCAAATTTAAGACAATTGTCCAAATATGTAAATATATGAATGCCCTGGACTCTTCGATATGCAATGACTAGAGCTAGGTGTTTTGTGATTAACTTTGGTGCAGTAGACAATCAAAATGGTAAAACAGAGAATTAATAATGTGAGCCAAAGAAATAACTGAAATAGTTGGCAATAGTAAGTGACAATAAGCAATCTTTAGGTCTACTTTTTTTTAACCACACCTTTATTGAATTTTCACTTGTGACATAGGCAATTTGTGTATGCATGTGTTTATTTATTAATTTATTTAACATTTATAGAATTTTACATTTATACAAAAATAATCAAACTGTATTAACAAATTAACATTAACAAACATTATACTTCACATAATTGCTATATATCATATAACCTAAGCAACATTACATATTTTTCTTCTTCTTCTTTTGGCTGCTCCCGTTAGGGGTCGCCACAGCAAATCAACTGTTTCCATTTCTTCCTGTCCTCTGCATCTTGCTCTGTCACACCAGCCACCTGCATGTCCTCTCTCACCACATCCATAAACCTTATCTTAGGCCTTCCTCTTTTCCTGTTACCTCGCAGCTTTATCCTTAGCATCTTTTTCCCAATATACTCTGCATCCCTCCTCAGCACGTCCAAACCAACGTAATCTTGCCTCTCTGGCTTTGTCTCCAAACCTTCCAACCTGGGCTGACCCTCTAATATGCTTATTCCTAATCCTGTCCATCCTCGTCACACCCAGTAAATTATTCAATTCCTGCCCCCTTTTTTAAACAAGATACACCTTTATTAAGCCATCACTAACAACATAAGCAATTATACATTTATATAAATGAAAACAAACCACACTGACACAATCCTAGTAGGAAGCATTTTACTTCACAAACCATACTGACACACTCCCAGTTACAAACATTATGCATCACTTATAATCTACCCAATCATTTTCAGTCAAACATTACAGAGTTCATTTAAGTCTTGCCTTCTTTTAAACCTCATTGCTCCCCTGTACGTATTGTTCTCACAATTCCCATTTTTTCCTATGTAGTTTGCTCCTACCCATTTCTATAGATCTCAGTTACAGTTGTTTTATCTCTGTTACCATATTTACTACTTTAATATAGTTGGTTTAGATTTTGATTTCCATTTTCCAGTCATTGCCTTTTTTGGCAACCACCACAATTGGACACAGCAAGGCCTTACCATGTGTAGGAAATTCCGATTCTGTATCATAGCTCAGAAAAATCATCTCCCCCGTCACAACAATCAGCCCACCCAGCATCTCCGACAGTGCATCCCACAGGGAATCCTTGAAGTCATCCAACCCACCGCACTCCCAGAAAATATATTTCCAAGTACCACTTTTTTCGCTGTCACAACTCCAACATTTGTTGTCTACATGAGGAAAAACTCTCTGGAGTCTACTTGGGGTAAAAAAATATTTATGTAAACATTTCTAAGCAAAAATCCTAAATCTTCTAGATTTTGTTGCATATTTGGGAAACATACATATATCCTTCCATTGCTTCTTTGTGAATTGCTTATCCAATCTCTCCTCCCAATCCTTTCTAACCTCCTCTGATTGATTCTTACAGTTATCATACAATATTTTATATGCTCTAGTATTTATTCATTTTTAATGGCAGCTTCAGTTCTAGATTCTACTAAAAACTCTACCAGTGCTGGTCTTTTGTTTAGGACCCCCTATTTCTTTCTCTTTGTCTATACTCTGATATCAATCCTTGACAGAGAAGGAAATCCCTAACTTGCAGATCAAATAAATTCTTGGCTTCTTCCCATTCTATTACCTTCCCCCTCCAGTTATTTGCTCCTAGTACATTGGTTCATTTGCCAATTTTCTCCAATAAATTCCAGCCCCCTCTTGCCTATTGTCTATATCCCTAATTGCAATCATCCTTATCAGCAGAATCTCCTTTCTCCATTCCCGTGTTGGCTTAGTTCTTAGAATACTTTCTGCTTCTTTATGGATACAATATTCTGTATGATTATTGTTATGCTCCTTAAAGAACTGCATCCAAAATCACAATCTGTCCTTGTTTCTTGAGCTTCCCCCTCATTTCAACATCATCCCTTTCCACTTTAAATTATAGTTTTCTGCTTGTGCTATACATAGGAGCATTAACTGTGTAGCTCAGAAATACCCCTTCAAATTGGGTAATCCCAATCTGCCCTGTTCTACTTGAAGAATCAGCTTACCCCACTTGACTCTTGCCACCCCCCCCCCCCAGATAAAATCCTTTAACTCTCTATTAATTGCTATCCACAACATCTCTGGTTGATACAAATATGCCTGATCTGTGTATAAGACTAAAGGGACTAAAAACATTTTGACTGCTTGTATCTTACTATCCATATCCATATAACAAAGCTTCCATTTGCTCATATTTTGTATCATCTTTTGTTTAGTCTCTTCCCACATATCCTTAGCTGCTACACCAGAATAATTTTTAATCCATACTCTTAAATACTTTATTTTATCATGCCCCATAAATACGGATATCGCTGAACCAATTTGTGGGTGGGTACATAACCTACCACTATTGCCTTTGTTTTAGCTTCATTAGTTTTGTATACTGAAAAGATTCGAAACTGTCTCAAAATGTTCCACAACACTTTAATGTCTCTTTCTGGTTTTGTCAGGTATAAAATAATATCACCTGCAAATACAGCCAGCTTTTCATGACTACCATACCAATTATATCCTTGAATTTCTGAGTCCCTTATTTTCTTAGCCAGTGGTTCTAAATATAATCCAAATAACAAAGGGGAAAGAGGACACCCCTGCCTGGTTCCTCTGCTGAAGCAGAAATTATAAGAGAGGAACCCACCCACTTTAATTTTCACCAACAATCCCTCATATATATTCCTAATCAACCTTATCATTTTTTTCAGGAAATGCAAATCCTTCAAATGCCCTGCTCATAAAGTCCCAGCTTTCAAATGCATTCTCTACAGCAAAACCCACCAACAACAATGGTATCTTCTTACATTCTGCTTCGCTCTGGATCATCAGTATTCTGTAATGTTGTCAAATGTTTGCCTCCCTTCCACAAAACCACATTGATCCATATCTATCAATTTTGGCATTACATTTGTCATTCATTTGGCTGTTATAGACATGAACACATTATAATCATGGTTTAGTATTGAAATAGGTCTGTATGAAGCTGGGTCTGATGGATCTTTACCCTCTTCAGGTATTACAGCTACCACTGCTTTCTTCCAGAATGTTGGTACTTTTCCTCCTCTTAAAATACAGTTATAAAAATCCTTCCAGATCTTTATCAGTTTTTTCCCTCCTAGCTTCTAAACTTCCACAGGAATACCATCTATTCCTGGGGACTTTCCTGTAGAATGGTTATACATCACAATTTTTATCTCATCCCCTCTGCCCTGTTAGTAATTGAGCCTCATTTACCTATAAGTTTGGCATATTTAATTCTTCCATAAATATTTCCATTTGTATCTTTTCTTTATTTCCACATTTTTTCTGCTTTATACAGACTTTCACAGAATTTCTGTAATATTTCTAATACCTCTACAGGATCTCGTGTTACCTTCATTGTTATAGGCTCCCTAAGCTTGGCAACAACCCTTTCTACTTTCTGCTGCCTAAGTCATTGTACTAAAAGTTTTTGTGCTCTATGGTTATTATCAAAAAACAGTTGCTTAACAGCAATCTTTCTTAACTTGTGAATATTATCACGGTAATCCCTTGTTTTCTGTTTAAGATTCTGTGTTGATCCTTTGCTTGTTCTGTGAGATTCCCCCTGTTCTGCGATACGTTAACATTTGTCAGTCCCTCTAAATAATTCTTGTTACTTCTTAACCATAGCTCCCTTTCCTTTATTTCCACTTTATTTTTAAACTCCACCTTAATTTTATGCCACACCCTAGTTATATTTTCAGAGGAAATCTCTATCCTGTCTAATAGCTCCTGAATAACCTCCACTACCCATTCCTTAAATTTCCCTCTTTTGAACAGATAGGTAGGAAAATGCCAGTTTTTCATTTTCATTTCATTACCCTGTGTTTTTTAATTATTATTGGCACATGATCTGAAATAGTTATTGGGTGCATATCAAGACCTTCAATTATATGCACATGTTCCTGTGAAATGTAAATTCTGTCTAGGTTAGCCCAGTTTTTATATCTTGGGGAATAATATGCAAATTCACTCTGAATTCCTATTACTGAATTCAAATCTTTCATGCCAAATATTTTCATAAATTTCTTCAAAAATCTATCTTCATTTGTTATACTTTCCCTTCTGGGCCCCCCTAGACACATCTTCACTGTTGTAAATCAAATTCCAGTCTCCGCCTATAAGTAATATTCCTTGCCGAAAACAGATTATTTCTCCCAGAATTTTCTTAAACTACATTATAGCAGTTTTAGATAGAATATAAATACATGTCAGTGTAATCCTCCTCTTACATGTAGCCCCTTAGCACTACAAATCTGCCATTATTATCTTTTTTTATCATCTTCTATCATTATTGAAGCTCTACTTGTAATTAATATAAGTACTCCTCTTTTCCTTTTTTCCAGGTATTCCACTGAATAACCATCCTAAAAAGCTTTCTTTATCAAATTCACATGTCTAGTCTAAATGTGTCTCCTGTAACATAGCTCTTTGCACTCTACATTTTTAATATAGTTTACTACTCTTTCTTTTTTGTATTTATATGTGAGATCATTGACATTTAAAGACATTACAGAAAGTATAATTGCATTAAAATGTATTATTCCCACCTTTTACATATAACACCTTTTTTGTTAAATGTCTACTTCCAGCTTTTGTGTTGCATGCATACACTGTTTGACAGGTTGAACTTTTATACAGTTGTTTCTTGTCATATATGTTCATAAGTTCATAGGTTTATAGGTGTTCACTAGGCTAATGACCACAAGGGCCCTTTTAAGTCTAGCCATGCATCCCAAATCTCTGACAAGTTCTGATACCCTTGATAAGTGTATGCATGGGCCTGGGAGATGAACCATTTACACATTAACTGTTTGCATCAGAGACATAGGTGCCAAACCAGGGAAGAATTTCTGATTTCACATCCAACTGTCTAAGTTGCACTTAAATTGGATTAGGAAGGAACTCTGCTTCACATGGATGGGGAACCTGTTCCATAAACAGGGTAGTCTCTGGGATACATACATATCTCTCCATCAGGTCCTATGTCTATCACAGGCAAGGTTAGAATGGGTAATTCTGGTACTTTTTGTTTTGTGGATATGCATAAGGTCCATCAGAGTGGGGCCTGACAATGCCCTGTATGCCAGGCATAAATCTTCCCTCAAAAACCTGTATGATATAGAATACAGGGATAGGGCCTTGAGGCAGTCTGCATAGGACATTTTACTTACACCCTGTATTCCTTTAGTGAGGAACCTCTGTGGACGTTCCAGTTGTTGGATTTGCCTGGTAAGGTACATACCAAAGGGGGCATTGTACTTAATGATAGGTCTGATGAATGCCGAATACAGTGGAACAATGACTTCCTTGGACTTAGATGTCATACTTTTGTTTATAAGTTGTGCAACATAGAATGATTTCCTCACCACTGTAGAGACGTGATGATCAAAGGCTAGAATATCATCTATGTGTGTCCCTAAGTCCCTGACTACTGGGTCAGCTCAAAGGGGTGTTGTCAATATGATAGTTTCCAGGAAAGGATGACTTCTCAAAGGATACTATTATGCATTTCTTGGCATTTAGTTTTAGTCCATGACTCTGACACCAGTTGTTTGTCTAGGTCAGCCTCTCTTGTAGAATATTTTGTGTCAGTGTGAGATTCAATGACAGCTCCTAATTTGCAATCATCTGCAGATTTAGTCAGTCAGAGACCACTGGCATTGGCCTTGACTTCTGAGAAGTAAATGCCAAAAAGGAGCGGTCCAAGGACTGATCCCTGAGGGACTCCACTTATGACTGGCAACTTTGTAGAGGTGGACTCCCCAATTCTAACCTCCTGGGTCCTGTCTGTGAGCCAGTTGGCTATTCACTGGGTGATATACAGGTCTGTACCTAACCTCTTGAGCTTGTCAACAATGCCCAAGTGGGGTATTGTGTCAAATACCTTGGCCAGGTCAAGGTAGGCAGTGTGAATGATTTTGCCCTCATCCATTGCTTTGGTGACCTTCTCAAAGAAGTCCACCAGGTTGAGCAGGCATGATTGGCCCTTGACGAAACCAAACTGGGTTGGGTCCAGTGTCTGGAGGTTTACTATATCTCTATTGATCATCTCCATGATAATTCTTTCCATGGCTTTACACATAAGACTAGTGAGACATATGGGTCTGTAGTTTCCTGGGTCTGTAGATGGCCCACCTTTGTGCAGAGCGATGACTGTTGACTTTCGCAATTCATGAGACAAGAAGCCTGTTTGGAGGCTACAGTTAAATAGTAATTCCAGAGGCCCTGACAGGTCATGTTTCATGCTCTTTAGAAGGCATCCTGGGATATTGTCTGGGCCCATTTATGCAGTGTTCTTGGTCTTAGAGAGAGAGAGAGAGAGCATTAAGGGCCTGTTCCCTGGTGATAGTAGGGGGAGTTATATTTGATGATATTCCTTGAGGGAAAGTTGATGGGGAGAGAGGAGTAAAGTTGGAGCTGAATTTGTCAGCCAGGAAGTTTGCTATATCATCTGGCTCAGTATAGGTGGCTCCATTTACAATAAGCTCTGCACACAATTACGTATTGCCTTTGAGGCTGCGGACATAGCTAAAGAATGCTTTGTGGTTGTCCCTGGCCTGGGAGGCCAAACTTACCTCAAATTTGGCTTTAGTAGACTTTATTTGTCCTCTGAGTTGTTTGTTTAGTTTAGTGAGGGTGCTTTTATCCTGCTGAATGCTGCACCTCCTAATTTTTGCCATGCTTTTCTTCCTCTTGTTATACATCCAACTGATTTTGTAATTCCACCAGGGTGGCTTGTTTTCTGAGTTAGTTCTGTACTTCTTCCTGGTGGGCATAGCTGCCTCTATGCAGCTATTAACATATTTTTACAGGGTTTCTGTGAACAGTTCTGCATAGACAGAAGGGTTTTCAGGGTGTACAGGGGCTTGAAATTTTACCAGACTGTCAGTTAATAGCAGGAGGTTTTATTGTTACTTCAAAGGAGACCATTCTGTGGTCTGAGCTTACCAGGAAAGGCATTATAGTAGTGCGTGTGTAGCACTCTCCCATATTAGTGAGGACCAGATCAAGTATGGTTACACCTCTGGTTGGTGTATTGACTATCTGGTCCAGGGAGTTTGTGTTTACAAAATCCAGGAATCTCTGCGCATGTACGTTTGATGTTGTACAGGATTTCCAGTTAATAGTGGAGTAATTAAAGTCACCCATGAATATGGCATTAGGTTGGATGGTTAGTGTTTCTAATAAGTTTAAATACAAGGTGTGGGTTTTCTGGGTCATAAAGGGGGACCTATAGTTTGCAAGGAAGTGGTATTGGATTTTACCTATGGTGATTTGAACATGGAGAAGCTCAAGTGCATTGTCCTGTTTGACCAGCCTTGAAACATATTTATTTTTGATGTAAATAGAGACACCTCCACCTTTAGTCCCTGCCTGTGAAGTAGCTGGTCTAAATGTGTGGAAGGCATTATAGCCCTGCACTGCTGGTGTGCTGTCCACAGCTTTAAACATGTTGCAGAGACTGCACAGACATCAGCATTCTCTAGGGTAAAGAGAGTTTCCAGGGAGTGGAGTTTCTTGTGTATGCTCCTAGCACTGAGCAGTAATACCTTTAGATTTTCTTGGTTTTGATTTTCTATGTCGGAAGCATTTTCAGTTTGGCATTGCCTAAAAAAGGTACTATGGGGGAAGAAAATGTTTTAGTTAATATTCAAAAGCCTAGAGGGGAGAGGTGCAGACCATCCCTGACAAAGCAGTATGGTCTGTTGTCCATCTCCTTCCATGCTGACAAATATTGCAGCCCCTTAGAATGACACCAGAAATTAAGCCAATTACTAAAGTCAATCATCTTTTGTTCGTATTGTGGCATCATCCTTGGAGAAGGTAAAATGCTGCTCAATGCTAGACTCATACCAGCCTGAGACACATATTCCGAGAGCTCTATGATGTCTCTCTTCATATAGTCTAGGGAGGTATGTCTCAGGTCATTTACTCCCACATGGACTACGACTGAGTCATATTGGTAATTGTGGTCCAATGACCTGAATGCATGGGTAATGTGGTGGATCCTAGACCCTAATAAGCAACTGACTGTAACTTTCACTTTACCTAGCCTGGTGAGGACATCAGTGTGTCTCACAATGGAGTATCCAATGACTATAATGTTGGATTGTGTGGTGACTTGCCTTATGGGCTTAGATTTAGAGGCTCCATGAGATGTTGCTTTATGTGTTGCTGCGGGTGTTGTTTTGAAAGAGTGTGTTTGGGGCTGCTGAGGGTATTTCTTATGTGTACTTTGTCTAGGAGGTCTTTGTGGTTTAGGAAGGTTACATGTAAATGCCTCAGTACATGGGGGTCTACAAGTCTGCTTTGAATTGTGAGTGATGTGCAGCATGTGTACTACTGGCAACCTTATTGACATTAGGAGTACTTTTATGTGAGAGCTTTGCCTCCAGTGACTTTGTGTAAATACATCTCTCACATACCGTATCAGTTTGTATGAGAATTAACTGGTTCTCTGTAAACATGAGGCAATTTCTACATTACCTCAGGATCCCCATATCCACCAAGCTAGTAACAGAGACAGTAGGAAAGTTCATATCCATAGCAACAGACTCTTTTTTATTGATTAGACTGTTGGAATGAGAATATCAATCACTGTTAGGAGTATCCGGTTTGCAACTATCTGGACAGTGCTTGTCACTGCAAACTAGATGTCCTGTATGCAACTAGATATTGGAGAAATTTCAATTGTGCTTTTACAGGAGAAATGTCACTCAAGCTATCTAAGTCTGTACAGAGCACTGCCAAAGACTTGAGGGGAAACTAACACACAGACCCTGAAAATTTAAGGATGAAGTATTTAGGCAGATATTCTGAAGTTAGAAAGAAATCAAGCAGTATTTACTGAAAACACAGAATTAGCTTGTCAAGAATGATGAAAAGAGGGGAGTCACATGAATGGCTACTGCCTGGCTACTACTAATGCTGGTCTCACCACAGCTTCACTCTGTTGGGATACAATACTCCTTTGTTTCTTCTCTCACCAGAAGCAAAATGTTAGTATCAATCCCAAGAAAAGCAGGCCACAGCCTGTTTGGTGGTCCAAAGTCTTGTTCCAGATGATGCAAGGATCTGTAGGCTTGTAGCCTTTTTCTGGTAGATGACTCAAATACCAACAAGACCAGTTAGGTACGTTAAGCACAGACACTCACTCTCCAACCAGAAAGAGTCAGAAATCAATATCAATTTCAGCCTATGTCACATTTTACAAAACTTTTTGTTTTATTGAAAGCCCTCAAAGAAAAAAACAAACACACCCCAATACCCCCCCCTAAAACCTATTAACTTAATAACACCTACAAATATGTACATATTACTGAAGTTTTACCCTCTTAATAGGAACAAAAGTACCAAACCGACAGCTAGACTCATAGACTGGAGTTAACCTAAAATAAAGGTTTAACATGCTAAGATGCATGGTGCAGCCCATACGTCTACTAAGTGCAAATAGGGTTTGTCTTTTCTTTATAGCTCTCCCAGCTAGGGAAAACTCCTGAATGCTTTCATTATGTCCTAGCCAATTTCTCTTCACAATTTTTTTCTTCAGCCAATCACTCTCCATCAACCTGTAGCCAGTTTATCAGATTGTCTCCATGGAGACAAGAGAGCCAGACAGCCAGTTTCTCTTTATCACATTGTTTCCAAGTAAACATGAAGACTAGCTGGAGAATTGCTACTGAGCATACATGTATTTGCCAGAAAAAGCCTCATAATATTCAATATTCTTATTTATTTACATGTTTGCTCTTTAAACTTGTTACTAAATCAATCTAAGGTCCGTAATCCAGTCATTCCCCATGCAAGAATGAGAAAAAGCACATTGATGTTTCTTTTGTCATGCTCTTTTAACCAGGGTTTTTTCATTCTATTGCCTACATTTCTTAAAATTGAACAATAACGAGAAGAGGGAGAAAGAAAAAAAAAAAAAAAAAAAAAAAAACAGCAGCAACTGTTTACAATCCCCATTACACTTAAAAATAACTGAGGAAACATTACTTTACAGCATGAAAAGAAAACCATACAGCACAAAAATAGTGTCAGTAAAAAAAATCATTACTTATAGCTAACTTTCTCCCTCCTCTTCCCCTCTCCAGAGCATTATTTTGAAGCAATGACAAGAAGTAAGGCATATGCTTTAGAGTCCCCCACAAGTCCAACAAATTCTGAAAAAGTCCAATATTTCCAGATGTTCTTGTTCTGTCATATTTCACGCATATAATTATAACATTGTAATCCCACATTAAGTTACTGGTTTTATTACTGTTCTTCTCCATTTTCCCAAATCCTGTCTCTGCTTCATTTCCAATGTACACTCGATTCTTCTCATCAACTCTTGTGTTCGCTTCCTTCACTCCAACATTTTCTGATGATAAGAATCGAGAGCACACTGGAAGAACAAGAAACATAATCTTTCTGTTTCACAGCTCACTGTTTGTTGGACAAACTTTTGTATTTCTTCCTTAGCATTTACTTTATCAAAAATGATTTTCTCCCTCCAGAGAAGAATACTTTGAAGAAAGCTGGGTACAGCAGTTTGAATCTCATACCTGCATCCCGACATTCCCTGAACAGTGGAATACATTTGCTTCTCTTCTGCCTGGTATACAATGAGTAATCATTCTCCACAAACTCTCTGCTATCTCCCACTTTTTGTGCTTTGTCCTTCTGCCACAGTTTTGTCAAAATCAACTCCTTCTGCTGGTAGGATTGCACCTTTACTATTAAAGGTCTAGGTTGCTTTCTCATAGCCAGGTTTGGAGCATATACACTGTCGCTTTCCTACTTTGGACATAATAAAAAAGTCTTTGTGGGCTCTGTTCAAGCAGCTTTATTTTATACAAACACATCACTATAGAAGTTTACTGACTTTAACTTCAGTAACACATACAAACTAACTGGTGTACTCATACATGCTTACTCCCTGGCTGCACTCTCAAAATGGCACTGGGAATGGCACATGCTTGATATTTATATGTGCATGCTCAGTCTTTGACGTGCTTCTTAAAGATACAGCACATAGCACGTGTTCTCTTATCTACATCCTCACTCTTGAAAAACAAAACATCCAATGTTATGAATCTTTTCAGTATGCAGATATCACAAACAATTATCACTGATGCATTTATACAAGATATGATACATATATATACACAGTTAAGTCCATGTTGCAACATATTTCACACTGGGCTTAGATACTTATCCATAACGTGTGACATAGAACTGGGAATTGGGCTTAACTATTGGAGCTGTCTCTGAAAAATGTTCGATCTTTGATTTACTTAGAACATCTTCAGGAATGGAATCAGAGCTAGGAACACACTCTGGGATGGAAACAACATTTGGTTCACTCTGAGATTTAGAGTCTAAGTCACTATAACAATGTTGTAATGAAGATTCTAGTACAGGTTAAAGATGTTTATGGTTTCACCTGTACTGCATACCTTCTAAGTCTATAAGGTAGGATCTCAGTTCAGGACATTTGTCAATAACTTGACCTATGTGGTCAAAACCTTTTTCCGTTTGAAATCTGACTATTTTTCCTTCCCTTAATGGAAAAAGAATTTTGCTTGACTTTTCGTACGATGACTTCTGGATAGAATGCTTCTTAAATAATTGAGCCTTGATGGTCTTATCCTTGCCTTTAGTAGATCGGTAGTAATAGGTAGCATAGTTCCTGTTTGCCTGTAAAGAAGTCATTGAGCAGGAGATCTGGGAACATCATCACAGGGTAAGTTCCTAAGGTTAAGCACATTTAAAAAAAATGTCTGAATTGTCATGTCTTGACCTTTCAAGTAGTTGTTTCACATTCTGCACAGCTCACTCATCTAGGCCATTTGACTGAGGATACTTAGAACTGCTAGTAATATGTAGAAAGTTCCATTTTCTTGCAAAGTTCTGAAACAACTGGCTAGTAACTTGAGTACCATTGTCAGAAATAACTTTGTGCAGACTACCATGGACTGAGAAATGATGTTTCAGCTTAGTAATAACAGCAGTAGATGTTAGATTAGGTAGTAGATCAATCTCAAACCAATTTGAATAAGTTATCAGTGGCTACTGTTGACCAAGATAGTTCAGGAACTGGATGTAGGTGAAGCAGTTCTCTTTGCAAGTGTCGTCTAGTACTATTGCATACCGAGAAGAAGAAAGTACTTTATCAATGTCTTTCAGTAATGAAGGCCAAAATACTAATTCTCTCGCTTGCCTCTTGGTGAATGCGGAAGCTGGGTGACCACGATGCAAAATCTGGATGTACTCACGTTGCAAGGAAGCAGTAACAACAATTTTAGGAGTTTTGAAAATAATCTTCCATCAACATTTCATCTCTTTAAGGAAAATAGACTTGCACTTCAAGTGGTACACTAGATTGTTTTGACGGCCATCCAACACTAAGGTAGTGATTGAGCTTTTGCAAAATCGGATCAGTCTTTGTGTAATCTCACAACTCATCAAGCCTAATGGTAGACAAATTACGTACTGCCATCACATCAAAGTCAAAATTCTCTTTGTCAAGCTATTCCATTGTATTCCTGGGTGATCTGGATAAGGCATCAGTGAAATAGGGTAGTTTGCCTTTTATATAGACCATTTTGAAGTTGTACTTTTGCAATTTGAGCATCATTCTTTGTAATCTTGTAGGACCTGAATGCATAGGCTTCTTCAGAATAGTTACTAGAGGTTGGTGGTCAGTTTCAATCTGAATAGCTCAACCATAAATATAATAATGAAACTTGGAACATGCAAATACTATTGCCAAAAGTTCTGTCTCAATATGAGTATACTGCATCTCAGTTTGGGTATGTATTCTAGATGTATACACTACTGGTCTCCCATGTTGAAGTATAATTGTGCCAAGACCAAATTTTGAAGCATCACAGGAAAGAGTAACTGGTTTGTTCACATCATAGTATCTTAATGTAGGTGGGGGTAGCAATTTTCTGCTTGAGGTCTTCAAATACCTTCTGGTGCTGTCCTAACCATGACCATGTAGCATTTTTGAGCATTAGCTCTCTTAAAGGTGCTGTCAACTCACTGAAGTCTGGTATAAACTTACCTAAATAGTTGACCATGCCTAAGAAATGCTATAGAGCTTGAACATTGTTTGGTGCTGACATCTCAAGAATTGCTGTTTGATTGGTTGGGTCTGGTCTCAAGCCAATACTGGTACATAAATGACCTACATATGTAACTTCTGGAAGTCTGAATTTGCACTTCAGTGGATTGAGCTTCAAATTCACTTCACGTGCTCTGTCTAGAACTTTTTTTAGGTTTCTGTCATGCTCTGCTTCACCATTGCCTCCAACTAATAAATCATCTACTGTTATGGCAGAAGGATAACCTGAAAAAAATTTGCTTCATTGCACACTGAAAGACTTCACTTGCAGAATTTATTGCAAATGGCATCCTTAGAAATCTGTATCTGCCAAATGGAGTGTCAAAAGTGGTTAGTAGAGAGGATTTGCGATCAAGCATCACTTGCCAAATTGAACTCTTTACATCCAACACAAAAAAACAGTGGCTTTCATAATTAGGGCAGCGATCTCTTCGACTTTGCGCATTTGATGATATGATCTTTTCAATGCTTTGTTCAAATCTCTTGGGTCAATGCATATTCTGATTTCATCTGAGCCTTTTTTGTGAGCTGCTACCATAGACAATACCCATTTAGTTGTTCTACAACTGGACAAATTACATCTTGCTGCACTATTTTACTCAGCTGAGCCTTAACTTTATCCTGCATAGCTATTAGAACTCTTCTTGCTGGTCTGATTGTTGGAGTGACCTCTGTGTCTAACTTCATGGAATACACTACTGGAAGTTTGCCCAACCTGTCATCGAAAACATTAGCATATTCTGCCAAAATGGCTTCAGAAAAATTAGAACTAGAAGATGCACTTATGTGATGAATTTCTTTGGTAAAAGAAAGCAGATTCATTCTCAAACTATATTTGAGACACAATAAAGACTGTACTGGTATTCTGACTACATAGAACAGCAAGTTGTAACAGTTCTTGGCCAAATAATATGAAAGCATCACCGAGCCTTCAGTTTGAATCTCTGCACCTCCATAAGCAACAAGTTTTGCACTACTGGCCGCATTGAGTCGCTCATTAGTTCTTACTCTAGCAAATGTGTCTGCTGATATAACATTACACTTTGAACCAGTGCCTACTTTAAGCACTGTGGATTTACCATTGATTCGGGCAGTACAGAACACTTTGCTTTTTGCCAGTAAATTCACTGCATCATCTCTTTCACCAATTACTGATACACCATCCACATCAAAAGCTGACTGCTGCATCTCTACTTGCTCAACCTGCTTTTTTTGTGTGACCATTCTTTACAACTGTGTGAGGTTTACCTGATTTGCAAACGTTTTGGAAATGGTTCCATTTTTTACACTTGTGATGTTGCTGACTGAATGCTAAGCATTTATCTCTTTTAGACTCATGATTTGCATCAGATTGTGACAGTTAACAATAAAGCTGGACTTGGACTTTGCTGATTCATGCTTGTACTGTACTGAGGGACATGCTCCTCTAGCTGAACTGGTCTTAGAACTTGCTGGAAAACTACGTGGTTTCCTTGATGAGCCAGATGGGGTTGTGGCTGCCATGTGCTTAGTAGGCCTATTTCTGTTTCTCACATGCTGGATGCTGTCTACATTTGCTCTGGAGCCTGCTGAAACCATGCTCTTGTCACTTACAAGCATACATGTGTATTTTTTTGTCACTTAATGGATTTGGCAAATCTCTATTGCTTTACTCAACATTAAATCACTATTATGAAGCAAGATCTTTCTCTCAGCAGCACTATTAATACCACACATGAGCCTGTCCTTTATTAACTCATCTTTTAAGTCACCAAACCGACATGTTTTAGCCTTGTTTCTGAGATCAGTTATATAAGCTGCAAACGCTTCCCCTGCTTTCTGATCTCTCATGTAAAACAAATGCCTCTCTATTGTAATATTTGTCTGGCGGGGGTTACAGGTTTCTCTGAACTTGCGCTTCAAATGCTTGGGGTCTTTCCTTGATTCAGCCTGTACAACAATATGACAGTTTTCACCTTCTCCTTCATATACTGCCGGTGCATACACAAATGAACATGCTCTTTCTATGGCCTCAGACCCAACTAAGTTTAGCAAAATTAATGCCTTGGTGTGTACATCTTTATCTGAACAAGTTACTTGTATAAAAATATTATACTCTTGCTCAAATATTCCCCAATTCTCTGCAATATTCTGATCAAATACAAGGGGTAAGGGCTTTCGCAATATGTCTGCAATATCAACACACACCAGTGAAGGGTTTTGCAAATAAGCTAGAAATTATACCAGTATTTGTAACTTTGCTCAATAGCACAGCGAGCCTCTGTATAACTGAACTTTGTGGAATAAGTTTCTCTCAGCACTGTAATACTCTTGAAATTACTGTATTGCATGAAATCACCTCTTATCAGCATAAGAAACATATCAAATAACTGCATAATTCAAGCCTCTGTGTAACTAGACTTTGTGAAATAAGTTTCTAGGGTACCGTAATACTTTTGAACTTATTGTATTGCTAAAGTAATTTATCATCATTTTAAGAAACACTTCAAATAACTGTACAGTGTTAATGAACTGGTCAGAGTCAATAACTTTTTGAAGTAATGGCACTTTGCAAATAAACTGTACACAACACACGGAAACTTCCAGGGCGGTACATTTCTAGGCAATACTCTACAGTGCAAAGAACACTCTGTAATGTAGGCACTTTGCAAATAGACACACCCAGTACAAGAAACTTTTTGAAATGGCTATACTTTGCACTTCACAAAACAGTTGTACTTTGCACACGAATTAACTTTTTGGAATTCATACGCGGTAATAAGCACACACTGTAATCACTTTTACAAACTTTGAGACACTTTGAATAACTTTAGTTATGCCCTACGTATAATATGAAGCCGTAGTTATGCCAAAACACAGCACTTTATCAAAAAACATGCAGTCAACTTGCTTTATTTATGCTTAATGTGCCCCTTTTTTGCCCTTATTATGTTCGTTTTGCTCATTTAATCTCTTTTTATGCTAGTTTTACTTTTCTTGTGCTAGTTTTACTCTAAACATGCCCGTTTTGCCTTTAAACATGCCAGT
Source organism: Protopterus annectens (assembly GCF_019279795.1). NCBI lineage: Eukaryota > Metazoa > Chordata > Ceratodontiformes > Protopteridae > Protopterus > Protopterus annectens. The sequence continues at coordinate 226,798,228 of NC_056740.1, forward strand.
TTTACTTATCTGTTAATCGTTTCATCATACACTTTTACTTTTAACATTCCCTTGGTTAATAAGCCTTTTGTGCTTTCCGCTTGTTTAATAATGCATTTTGTGCCCTTGTAATGGCCCATTTTGTTATTTTTATGAAACAAGTAGTTTGTGCATATTCTCATTACCTTTGCTTCTATCCTGGCTCTTTTCTGTGCTTGTTTTTCTTAGTTTACCTTCACTGTCATCTCTGCACCTCATGGCTCTGAATCCTATTCTCTGGGATCCCACTTCTGACACCATGATGCTTTCCTACTTTGGACACAATAGACGAGTCTTCATGGGTTGTGTTCAAGCAGCTTTATTTTATACAAACACATCATGATAGCAGTTTATTGACTTGAACCTAAATAAATTATATACAAACTAACTGCGGTAATCATGCATGCTTACTTCCTGGCTGCACTCTCAAAATGGCACTAGGAATTGCATTTGCTTGATATTTATATTTGCATGCTCAGTCTTTGATGTGCTTCTTAAAGATACAGCACATAGCATGTGCTCTCTGATCTACACACACTATGTGTCCTTTCAATTAACAATTCCTGCTGTGGAATACCAGTCCAGTTGCTTATTTGTGCTTTCATAAAATTAATGCAGTCTGTTCCTTCCAGCTACTCTGGTATAGCTGAAAATGTCAGGTTTTCCTTACGTGCTCTTTTCTCTAAATTCTATTATTTTTTGAAACATCTCTTCATGAATAGTCTAGTTATTCAGGCAGCCTTTTCTTTATTTTGACCTCTGATTTTTTCAGCTTTAACACTTCATCTGAATATTTATTTAAAGATTCTTCCATTTTTTTCCCAGCCTTTTGTTATTTGTGTTGCTATACTCCATCAGTGTTTCGTTTACTTTAACCAGGTCTGTGTGCAGCTGTCTAGTATCTTCCTGTAAGTTACTGGAATTCATGTCTGGATGTTGCATCACTTTTTGATGAACAGTTGCAGAACTTTTCCCAGTCAGTGTTTTTTCCTCACTTTTGTAGCTGATTTTTTTCCAGGTCCTCTGTATTTATTTTTTCTTGGCTTCCAGGCAGTACACTTACTAGCCAGTTACTGACATTTATCCATAAACACAAGTATACAGGCCTTCTCTGCTGAGTTTCTGTTTTCACACGAGAATAGCTAGAATTAAGCTGTACTCAATGTGCAGCCATCTTGGAAGTCATCTCTTAGGTCTAGTTTTATGCTGAAAGCTATATGAGGAATTGACTGTACATGACTTTATATAACATCTTGAACTTCAGGATCTTGACAAAATGTTAAAAACAGAAAGATCCAGCACTAGCCCTCAAGATCCATCTGGTTTGAGAACTAGAAATATTCTTGAATAATAACCTATGCTTAGGACAGGCACTAGTTCTATGACTCCCTGAGACATCATGTTGTTCTGAATGGAAGGAAAAAGAGAAATTTGTTCTCAGAGCAAGGTGGAATCCCCTAAAAAGGAGGAAGGGATTGCCAGTGCCAAGAGTATCTCAGCTGGACTGCTGTCAGGATCCAAGTGTCTGAGACTATCTGATGTCATAAGGGAAGATGAAGTCTCAAGAGATGTAAAAAGATTGCCAAGATAGGAGAAAGGGGTTACCTGAATAAGTGGATAGTCATGCTGACTGCGAGGCTTTTCCTTTCTTTTTTGAGCCTCCTTTCCATTGTTTTTTTTTTAACTATGATAGTCTGGTCCTTGCTACTTAAATTGTTTACTGGGGAAGGCAGCCAAAAAGGAGGGAAAAATTTAGTTTAAAAAAACGAGGGTTGGAAAATCTGAGTCACTCCTTGGATTAGTTTTACTCTTCCATCACACTTCAGAATCTCAGCTGCAGAAGGCCCAAGGACAGTCTCCTTATCAAAAGGGGATATTAAAATCTCTGATTTTACATTTTCAGGAAGGTTTTGATTAAACAGCCAAGCAAGTCTCCTCAAAAGTTATCGAGATGCAGAATCCCTAGAGGAACAGTCAGCTACAACATAAGCACATTTTAAAATATGCTTTGTCACCTAAGATTCGTATGCCAAAGAGGCATATAATCAATTATTTAACATAGAAGTAGGAAGGCTAAACATTCACTACTACATGTTCTCAAAAGGAGCAAAAACTTTAACATATGAGCTTGACAGTTCAAAATTCTGAAAGTTAAAGGACTAGAATTTCTTCACCAGATTATGCATTGTTTTCCCATCTTTGTCAGTAGGAATGGGATTAGTGGCAGTTACAAATTTAGCAGCAGCAGTAGATGTGGTTAAAGAAATAAATTATGTTGCATCTGCTTTAGCATTAGAAATCATGTACTTATGGGTCTGGGGCACTTTATATTGTCTGTCATATATCTTAGGGATCAAAGGTTGCCCATCAGGAAAGCTTGATGCTGTCAGAAAAACACTTTTTTATAGCAGGCAATGCAGAATGGATGGGTGTACTTTTAAGCATCTGTAACAAATCAGAATATGTTTTACGCACCATAGGAATTTCGTTTTGATCTCACTGAAAAAACTTGTTTCATGACAAATAAAATGTCAGTGAAAGAAATTTTAATAGAGAAATAGTACAACTGTGTAAGTTGTACCTACATGTAACAGTAGATGTTCAAATTCCTTACTGCTGCAATAGCCTTTAGACTACAGGGGTTGTTTCACTGCCTAGGAAACAACAACTTGCCAGCTTCACTAAGCTCTGACTCCCTGAACACCATTATTCTGACTCCTGACTGGCCAGTACCAAGGAGGGAAATCAGCAGGCAAAGTGAAGATTTCTTCAGAACTTTCTAGACCATATAAATATAAATATATATATATATATATATATATATATACTTCAGATCGCTGAGCAGCCATATCATTGACATACATATGGCCGAAATGACAACACTGTATCTGCAAAACATCAACCCTAAATAAAAAACACAATAAACACTTTTTTTCTTTTTTTTGCTGCAGTGGGGGGGGGGGGGCTATGCCCCCTGCACCCCCCGCACTCACTGCTTCTTAAATATACCAACTCTGCGATCACACTTACATTAAAGTGAATGGCAAGTATTGTTTTGAAGACATGATGTTGTTGTTGCGGCCATATGCGTGTCGACGTTATGGCCATTCAACGATCTGAAGGGGACCCATATACACATATATATATATATATATATATGTGTGTGTGTTGTGTGTGTGTGTGTGTGTATATATATATATATATATATATATATATATATTCACACACACACACATACACACATTTGTATACCAGGAAAGTCCAACTTGGAACAAAGCCAATTTTCAGCAGAGGCCTGGGGAGAATCGCTGCAGAAGTATGTCTTTGTAACGTGGGAAGAAACTGGAGCACCCAGAGGAAACCCACATGGATGCAGGGAGGGCATACGGACTCCACACAGACAGCATCACAGCCGAGAATCGAACCAGAGAACCTCCGGCTGTGAGGCGACAAAGCAACTGCTGCACCACTGCTCCATCCAATATACACCTGAAACAGCAATAATAATAATAAAGAAACATATAAAGTAGAAGCAAACATACCCCCACTTTATATTCCAACTATAACTATATAGAAGAATAAGGGGAATGGAGGGTGAGTGCAGCTACTGCATCTATAAGGAATTCAAACATCTACTGTTACTGGTAAGTGCAACTTACACAAATGTACAAAGGCTCATCATTCTCACTGCTGCAGTAACCTTTAGTCTATCTGTGTTGATTACTAAAGCCTATCCAACCTAGCAGAAGGAAGGGTGGGGATCCAGGAGTCCCTGTAAAATGGTCCTAGCAAACCTAGCCCTGGACCTTGAAAATTAATCCAGTTTGTAATGTTTTGTAAAAGTATGAATGACCACATAGTTACCTCTAGAATGCTTCTAGAGTTCCCCCTTCCAGTGTGCCATTGAAGAAGTCAAGGCTCTAGCAGAATGCGACTTGATACTGCCTGGAATAGATTTGCCATGGTGGGAATAACAAAAAGCAACAACTGAGGGCAACCACCTGGAAATCATCTGGTTAGACACAGGATGTCCCTTTTTGTCCCTTGATAAGAAATAAATTGCTGTTCAGCTTTTCTAAAAGAATTAGTTTTGCCAAATTTGTACATGAGCTGCTTCTACACATCCAGAGTATGCACAATCCTTTATCTCTCTTTTTTAGGCTCTGGGTAGAAGACTGGGAAATTGGCAGCTTGATAGTAAACTCTGAAACCACTTTGGGCATAAAAGAGGAGTTTGTTTGTAATGAGACCCTATCTCTGCTGAGTATAAGGCAAGGTTTACTCACCATGAAAGCTTGCAACTCAGGCACTCATCTTGCAGATGTCAGAGCAAAGATGAGTACAGTTTTTCCAATTCATGAAATTTAAGTCAACTTGATGATCAGGTTCAAAAGGTGCCATTCTCATCTTCTCCAGCAAGTTGAGATCCAAAGCAGAAGCAAACCATTTATGATAATATCTCATGTAAAGCTCCTTTCAGGAACTGTTTCACTACAAACAGAGAAGAAAAAAAAGGATCCATGGGTAGATATGCTGATATGGTGAAAAGAAGAACCTTTATAGAGGAATAAAGAAGGCCAGAGAAAAAATAACTCACACAAATATTTCAACACCACTGGTACAAAATCTCTGATGGGTCCCTAGTCATTGGTTAGGTACCCACTAGAAAATCGCTTCCACTTGCCAATACATGGTTTCCGACTAACACACTTTCCTTGCCTCCTTTATTATCTGCTGCACATTTTCATGAAATAAGTGCCTAAAAGATATTAGAATTCAATTATCCAGACAGTCAGTTGAAGTTGCTTGAGACTGAAGGGTATCAAACTCCCCTTGTCTTGTGTAGTTATATCCAGTTTGTGAGGAAGTTTGTGGTAATTGCCCTAGGACAGTTCCATAAAAGGGAGAAGCAATGTTGCCTGGGCCAAAAGGTGGTCACCACAATGATTCTGAGGGAATGGTTCTGAATCTTCAGAATTACCCTAGATATCAATGGGAAATCTGTAAACACATAAAGGAACATTCCCTTCCAAGGGAATGAAAATGCAATTGTTTTTGGGGCTTCCTTATAAGGAGCTCTGGTCCAAAATGTGTTTAGTTGTCTGTTTTGAAAAGAGGCAAACATATCTTTCTGAAGTGTCTTCCATAACTGGATCAGTTTCTGGAAGACCCACCTCATTCAATTTCCACTCATGAGGGTCTGCCCCGGTCCTGTCCAGCTTGTCTGCAATTATGTATTGCTCTGATGGAATACAAGATGCTTGGAAGCCCCAATTGTCTTGAAGAGACATAGCCCATGTTAAAGGTTCTAGACATCTGGATAAAGCTGCAGAGATAAGTAAGTCATCTAAGTAAGGAAAAATGTGAATGCCATTTTGTCTGCAATAAGCTATGACTGGTACTACACATTTTGTGAACACCCTTGGAACTGTAGATAATCCAAAGGATAATGCAGAGAACTAATAATGTGTACCAGAAACACAAAACCTTTGACATTTCGTAAAGCCTGTGACTATGGAAATGTGTTACTAAGCATCTTTTAAGTCTAATGTTATGAAGTAACTCATGGGAGGAATGAGGGAGTAACAGGTTCTGTAAGTTCAAAATTTTGAATTTTGGTGCTTTCAAATATAGGTTTAGAAGTTAAAGATCTAACAGCGGTCTCCAAGAGGCCTCTTTCTTTGGTACCAAAAGCATTCTGGAATAGAAGCCTTTGGAATTGTTATGGCTAGGCTTGCATAGGCCCTAGGGCCGATAGCCTAGTACCAACCTATGAACCTATGAGCCCCTTTGACTTACAGACAAGGGTTACATGACTCTTTGGGTGTGTAAAGACTGAAAAATCTGAGGAAAATATTCTGTTTGGATTGAAAGATGGGGATGAATGTCTGGTGTCATCTAAATTCCCCCACTCCCAGCTCTACTTTTAACACCCAAGAGTCTAAGACAATTTTTCCAAAGGGGATGCTGAGGACCAGTTTTTGGAAGAAATTTGTAAATATACTCGCCAGATAAACTCAGCAGCAGAGGAACCAAAAACTAAATCTCTATCGAAATGAGAATTTAAAATTTTATTTTTCACATCATCTGGGAGGTTCTGGGAAAGCAGCCAGACAAAAGTCTTCAAAACAGTGCCAGTGGCCAACGCCCTGGAAGAAGTATTAACTACTCATACACACCCTATAAGTAATCAGTTGTGGCTCATAAAATGGAAGAAATTAAATTATTTAAAACAGATGTGACCGCACAAGAAGAAACTGCAGACAAAACATTCCTCATCTGTGGTTTTGGATTAAAACATTCTTCATACTTTCACAAACAGTCAGAATAAATATTAACATATAAGCCTAACAATTCAAAACTCTGAAAATCAAAGTTGCATATCATATACTTTTTCCCCATACTTATCAATAATCTTCCTATGTGAAAAAGAATAGGACTAGAAGTAGCCAAATGTTTAGCAGCAGTAGGATTAACTAAAGCTATAGCTGCTGGGTCAGGTTTGTGATGAGTGTATGAAAACTTACAAGATTGTGGAACTTTATATATTTTATCTGCCTTTTTAGGGGCAGCTGGCTAAATGTCAGGAAAATTGTAGAAAGTAACACATACACACATTGTCCAAAACTGACAGAGCTGGAGGAGTTGGTAAAGGTTATGGAAATTCCTTTTATAACAGCTCATACTACCTTCTGAGGGATTGAGAAACCTCAGTGTTCTCCCAATGAAAACACTGCTACATTCTGGAAACAGTCGCAGAGAAAGAGAATCCCCCACAGACAAAATCAGAAACTGAGCTCTCCTTTGAGTCCGAATCATAAAACTGAGGAGAAGAACATGCATGTGTCCCTTCATCTTCCTGTCTAAATTCAGAATATTGAATCTCTTCTGGATAAGAGGCATCCATGTTTCTTTTACCAGCAACCACCTTATATGAGGGATCAGTAGCCTGAATTAAACCCTGAACCAGACCCAGTAAACTACTCATGTCCATGAAAATTTGAGGAGAAATAGATACGTTTAGTTTTCTGTTTCTTTTTCACAGGAAAAATAGTGGCAGCGGTGTTATGAATGGCAGCAGCAGCTTCCCCAGGGATGGGCATAATATTCTGACCAAACAGGGATATCTTTCCTGTTCCCTCTCCCAGGACTGAAAAGAGTAGCTTTCTCTTCTCCGCTGAGGGGACCTCAACATTCATAGGGGACATGGTTAACCTCCAGTCCATAGTGGCTATAGGTGCTATATGAGAGGGATCAGGGTTAAAAGATGAATGGTCTGAAGAACCAGTTTTGGTCACAACAAAGTCACCCACCTGTGGCTGATGTAAACTGCTAGCATATTGTGGCTGCAAAAGCTGTTTGATTAACTTTTTCTTTTCGTGGATGGAAGAAGGACTAACTCTAGGTCTGGTAGATTATTCCACGGCCAGGATAAAAACGGTACATCTTTCCTGAGGAAAACAAGCAGCAAAATCTGGTAGAAATTTAAAGTCTTTAAAAGTCACCTTTTTCACACAAAATTACAGTCAAAAGAATTTTAAAACACTTTGCCGGCCGCACAGAGTAAAATAAACACAGTTTTTTTCCAAAGAAAAAATGTTTTCAACTACTTTAAACAATTTTTAAATTAACAGGAGAGGGTGCTCCCATTTAACAGTACAATTGAGTCTCATGCCATTCCATTAAAACACAAACTCCTAGCTTAAAAATAACTTTCCTAAGGAAGAAAGTATAATAAAACAATAATTTTAATGTGGTAGGATTATCCCCAAAGGGAACTTTATTTATTTATTAAACATTTGTTAACCGGGAAATTCTGACTTTGAACGAAGTTTCAGCGGAGACCTGGGGAGAAACACTCTAGACACATGTCTTTGTAACATGGGAGGAAACTGGAGCACCCGGAGGAAACCCACATGAACACAGGGTGGACATGCAGACTCCACACAGAAGGCACTCCAGTCCAGAATCAAACCAGAGAACCTCTTGCTGTGAGGCGACAATGCTACCTCTGAACCACTGCACCGTCCAGAATCTCCAGAGGTTTATACGCTCAGCAATGGAACAGTATAAACCAACTGTCAATCCTCAAAAGCCTGCAGAGGAGCACTCTCTTTAACAGCAGGAAAGCTCTGAAGAGAATGGTGCCCAGACATGTGTTTTTAATGAGCTCAGCTCGAGCTGACTGACTAATGGTATGGGCACTTGGAAGGTGCCCTGGAGCTTTGGAAGCTTTTCAGCTATCTCCTTGACAGGCTATAACCCAGTACAGCTAAAACTGCTATAGATGTGATGTGATTAATATGATGAACATATTGTATTTTCTTCACAGTCAGAAAGTTGGTCTTGTGAATCTGTAGGAGAAGAAGCCCCATCTCTGTCATAATCAGAATGATCAGATCCAGTCTCCTCAAGAATTTCTTTACAGCGAATGCTCACCTCTAATGGCTTCTGTAAACCACAACTTCATAGCCTGTAATGAATGCATGCTTGGATAAGGTAACACAAATATCTTTCTTAACCATAATTATCTCTTGAGATAAACAATGTTTGCCCCTTTTTATAGGAGCCCCTGTGGAAGAAGACCATCTCAAAGGAGAGATATCTGACTTGTTTAATGGTCCATTGCCTTGGCTTCCCAATGAAGAATTTCAAAGAGGTTTCTCTGCCCTAGAGAAGATTGTTCTCTTATACCCATGTTGGACACTAAAACAACCAAAGAGGACATGGTTCCCAGTTCATGGTGGCCAAAAGGAAAACACCAGAGGATGCCAGAGAGGAAAGTGAATAGTCTGAGGAACAGCAAGTCAACACTGTAGGATCACCCATTATTGGCTGAGATGTACACTAAGCCTGTGACAATGGAAAGTGCTCCTTGACAAGTGATTTTTCTTTCTTTCTTTAAAAAGCTGGAGTGGAATCAGTAGGACTGGAGTAAGTATCCATGCTGTAGCTGAGGAAGAGAAGCCAAAAGCAGTAAGCATTACTAGAGTGTGTCAACTGGAAGGTAAGTTTTCACCTAGTGTACACAAGCAGAACACTTACACTCCTTGTTCCAGCCTCTGCACAAAGTAAAAGCACAAACAGCACTCAAATTCCTTGCCATCACTGCTTGTACTAAAATAAAATCACTGACAGTAACAAAAAAATTGCAGCTAGGTTGTCACAAAGTGAACATAATCACTACACTGTAAACACATGTCCCAGACAGTCCAAAAATAAATCTTTTAGTAAAAAAATTAAATGTTTAAACAAGCAGAATACATATTTACACTAAATTAACCCCCAGTTAGTTAACTACTACAGGTGGTAAAAACAGCAGTCTCTGACAGAAAACTTCCAATACTGATAAAAAACTACCAGTTTTCTTAGTGCGGTTTGGCTTTATTGGCCTGAATTTGTCCATTAACAGAAATAAATAGAAAAACGTCATGGGGATTCAGAACTGCCATATAGCTGAAGCACCTGATGGCCATAAGGGGTCATTTGCATATATCCCATTATCCTATTTTACAAGAGGTTTTAGGGAATCACACAGTGAAAACTCTAGCTTGGCTAGAATTTTCTTTTAAATGGTTACTAATTAATTTGGCTGTGTGTCCTGTTCTCCCTTTTAATTAGTTGTTAGATGGGAAATTTTGCAGACACCTCAATGGTTATGGACATCAGCTGGGTACGACAACTCTGTGTTTCTAAAGATTAGCCACACAGTACACTTATGATGTGCTGATGAAATCATAAGAAGACTGAAACATGCACATCCACAGCTAGTAAATGGAAAGCAAATGTCTCTAAGCAGATGCACAAAAGGCCCAAGCAGAAAGATCCCGGCAAGGCAGCAGAATTTTAATGCATAAATGCTGATAAATGTTGCACCAGTCACATGGAATTATAAAGGCCTCGCTATGGCTATGAAGAACTGGGTTAGATTAGTGGTAGGGGAAATTAATGGTGTGGTACAGGAGGATGGGAAAGGAGGTCCCAGATGATCTTTACTATTGCTGCCAGACACAATCCTTGCTGGAGGACTGACTAAATCAAAAGGCTGTTCATGTACAGGGACTTTGTGGACATGGCCATCCAAGCCAACGGTTTTAGCCCCTGACTATGACACAAACTGTTGGAGGGGCACAGGCTGTTTGTACAATGACAGATTTGCCAGCATCATCACTCATGGGGAAGAGTTAGGCCCAATCATACAAAATCCTGCTATGGCTGGAATGCCAGCAAAAGCACCAGACTCTCTGAAGCTTGCCTGAATGAAGGCACCTTTGGGGGGGCTTTCTTCCTAGATGATCTGAGAGAAAAAAATTATGCCTAGGGAACAAATGGGCTCAAGTCTAATGGGAGGAGGTTCAATAGTTGGCAGTGGGGGCAGGATAGAAAAATATTTACAAACCGCTCTTATTCCCGCAATGTTTTTGCAATAATATTCTCATGTCAGGTATGTAAATTAACACTCAAAAAATAAAGCTTCCACAAAATGGTTAACAAATGCATAAAAACATACAGGTGTTTATAATGCAAGTAAGATAAACTGCTGCATTCAGTGGATAAGGGCATTTGTTTGCAGCTATTACTGGTTTGTGTATTTTACATGAAATTTGTCTTGTCCCCTGAATTATTTGGCATACAAAACCATACATTCTTATAAGTCCTGGGATCAGGGTAGACAAGAAAAGACTGAAACAAGAAAGCAAAAGACCCTGAGCAGACACATACAGTAATGGGTGCTAACCCTAATCTTAACTTAATAAAAACCTTCCTGTGACACTACCATTTCCCAAGACACATTCAGACACACACAAGCATCCAAAAACACATACTAACACCACATCTACCCCCTTACCTTACCCTGTCCCTATCCCTAAAATTCACGCACTAACATACAAACATAAAAAAACTATTCCCGACCCTAACCCTGGCACACACACACACACACACACACACACACACACACACACACACACACACACACACACACACACACACACACACACACATGTGCGCGCGCGTGCGCACGCTTTCATTCCCTCCAACCCCACTCACCTCTCATGATGAATCCATCCCTCGACATTTTGCATGTTGGTTTATATGTATGTTTGCTGTTAGGCACCACCTACATCACTCATCAACCATAAGACATTTGCTCAAATAGAGGAACACAAACATACACACATAATATGGGTTCCTATTACATGACTGAAGATGCATTCTTTCGAATGCGTCTTGGTCGAACTTGAAAGGCGAAAAGGCAAAATGACGAAGCGGCATATAAGCAAATTCTTTCCCTGGGAAAGAAATTGATTGGCCATATCCATTACTTTGCCGTTTTTGTCACTTTAGTGCGATCTCGGAGTTGGTATATTTAAGTAGGGGGGTGTGGGGGGGCACAGCCCCCCACGTCAGGGATGTTATAGCTGAAAAACCTGATGGCCATGAGAGGTCATTTGCATATATCCCATTATCCTATGTTACAAGAGGTTTTAGGGACTCACACAGTGAAAACTCTAGCTTGGCTAGGATTTTCTTTTAAATGGTTACTAATTGATTTGGCTGTGTGTCCTGTTCTCCCTTTTATTTAGTTGTTAGACAGGATGTTTTGCAGACACCTTAATAGTTATGGACATCAGCTGGGTATGACAACCTTGTTTTTCTAAAGATTAGCCACACAGTCCACTTATGATATGCTGATGAAATCATAAGAAGACTGAAACATGCACATCCACAGCTAGTCAATGGAATTCAAATGTCTCTGAGCAGATGCACAAAAGGCCCAAGCAGAAAGATCCCGGCAAGGCAGAGGAATTTTAATGCAAAATGCTAATAAATTTTGCACCAGTCACATGGAATTATAAAGGCCTGGCTATGGCTATGAAGAACTGGGTTAGATTAGTGTTAGGGGAACTTAATGTTGTGGTACAGGAGGATGGGCAAGGAGGTCCCAGATGATCTTTACTATTGCTGCCAGACACAATCCTTGCTGGAGGACTGACTAACTCAAAAGGCTGTTCGTGTACAGCGACTTTGTGGACATGGCCACCCAAGCCAAGGGTTTTAGCCCCTGACTATGACACAAACTGTTAGAGGGGCACTGGCGCAGAGGTGCCAGCATCATCACTCATGGGGAAGGGTTAGGCCCACTCATACAAAATCCTGCTATGGCTGGAATGTCAGCAAAAGCACCAAACTCTCTGAAGCTTGCCTGAATGGGCTTTCTCCCTAGATGATCTGAGGGAAAAAAATTATGCCTAGGATACAAATGGGCTCAAGTCTAATGGGAGGAGGTTCAATAGTTGGCAGTGGGGGCAGGATAGAAAAATATTTACAAACCGCTCTTATTCCCGCAATGTTTTTGCAAAAATATTCTCATGTCAGGTATGTAAATTAACACTCAAAAAATAAAGCTTCCACAAAATGGTTAACAAATGCATAAAAGCATACATGTGTTTATAATGCAAGTAAGATAAACTGCTGCATTCAGTGGATAAGGGCATTTGTTTGCAGCTATTACTGGTTTGTGTATTTTACATTAAATTTGTCTTGTCCCCTGAATTATTTGACATACAAAACCATACATTCTTATAAGTCCTGGGATCAGAGTAGACAAGAAAAGACTAAAACAAGAAAGCAAAAGACCCTGAGCAGACACATACAGTAATGGGTGCTAACCCTAATCTTAACTTAATAAAAACCTTCCTGTGACACTACCATTTCCCAAGACACACTCAGATACACACAAGCATCCAAAAACATATACTAACACCACATCTACCCCCTTACCTTACCCTGTCATTATCCCTAAAATACACGCACTACCATACAAACATAAAAAAACTATTCACAACCCTAACCCTGACACACACACATGTGTGTGTGCATGCGCACGCTCTCATTCCCTCCAACCCCACTCACCTCTCATGATGAATCCATCCCTCGACATTTTGAATGTTGGGTTATATGTATGTTTGCTGTTAGGCACCACCTACATCACTCATCGACCATAAGACATTTGCTCAAATAGAGGAACAGAAATATACACACATAATATGGGTTCCTATTACATGACCGAAGATGCATTCTTTCGAATGCGTCTTGGTCGAACTTGAAAAGGCGAAAAGGCAAAATGACGAAGTGGCATATAAGCAAATTCTTTCCCTGGGAAAGAAATCGATTGGCCACGTCCATTACTTTGCCGTTTTCGTCATTTTACTGCGATCTTGGAGTTGGTATATTTAAGTAGGGGGGTGGGGGGGCACAGCCCCCCACGTCAGGAATGTTATGTTAGAGCTGAAAAACCTGATGGCCATAAGGGGTCATTTGCATATATCCCATTATCCTATTTTACAAGAGGTTTTAGGGACTCACACAGTGAAAACTCTAGCTTGGCTAGGATTTTCTTTTAAATGGTTACTAATTGATTTAGCTGTGTGTCCTGTTCTCCCTTTTATTTAGTTGTCAGACGGGATGTTTTGCAGACACCTTAACAGTTATGGACATCAGCTGGGTATGACAACCTTGTGTTTCTAAAGATTAGCCACACATTCCACTTATGATGTGCTGATGAAATTATAAGACGACTGAAACATGCACATCCACAGCTAGTAAATGTAAAGCAAATGTCTCTGAGCAGATGCACAAAAGCCCCAAGCAGAAATATCCTGGCAAGGCAGAGGAATTTTAATGCATAAATGCTGATAAATGTTGCACCAGTCACATGGAATTATAAAGGCCTGGCTATGGCTATGAAGAACTGGGTTAGATTAGTGTTAGGGGAACTTAATGTTGTGGTACAGGAGGATGGGCAAGGAGGTCCCAGATGATCTTTACTATTGCTGCCAGACGCAATCCTTGCTGGAGGACTGACTAAATCAAAAGGCTGTTCATGTACAGGGACTTTGTGGACATGGCCATCCAAGCCAACGGTTCTAGCCCCTTACTATGAAACAAACTGTTGGAGGGGCACAGGCTGTTTGTACAATGACAGAGGTGCCAACATCATCACTCATGGGGAAGGGTTAGGCCCACTCATACAAAATCCTGCTATGGCTGGAATGCCAGCAAAAGCACCAAACTCTCTGAAGCTTGCCTGAATGAAGGCACCTTTGGGGGGGGGGGGCTTTCTCCCTAGACGATCTGGGGGGAAAATATGCCTAGGGAACAAATGGGTTCAAGTCTAATGGGAGGAGGTTCAATAGTTGGCAGTGGGGGTGGGATAGAAAAATATTTACAAACCTCTCTTATTCCCACAATGTTTTTGCAAAAATATTCTCATGCCAGGTATGTAAATTAACACTCAAAAAATAAAGCTTCTACAAAATGGTTAACAAATGCATAAAAGTATACAGGTGTTTATAATGCAAGTAAAATAAACTGCTGCATTCAGTGGATAAGGGCATTTGTTTGCAGCTATTACTGGTTTGTGTATCTTACATGAAATTTGTCTTGTCCCCTGAATTATTTGGCATACAAAAGCATATGTTCTTATAAGTCCTGGGATCAGGGTAGACAAGAAAAGACTGAAACAAGAAAGCAAAAGACCCTGAGCAGACACATATAGTAATGGGCGCTAACCCTAATCTTAACTTAATAAAAACCTTCCTGTGACACTACCATTTCCCAAGATACACTCAGACACACACAAGCACCCAAAAACACATACTAACACTACATCTATCCCTTTCTTACCCTGTCTCTATCCTTAAATACATGCACTAACATACAAAACCTATTCCCGACCCTAACCCTGATGCACACGCACACGCGCGCACACACACACACACACACACACACACACACACACACACACACACACACACACACACACACACACACACACACACAGACACAGACACACACGCACATACACACACGCACACACACACACACACACACACACACACGCACGCACACACGCACACACACACACACACACACACACACACACACACACACACACACACACACACACACACACACACACACACACACGTGCGCGCGCGTGCACGCACTCTCATCCCTCCAACCCCACTCACCTCTCATGATGAATCAGTCCCTCAACATTTTGAATGTTGGGTTATATGTATGTTTGCTGTTAGGCACCACCTACATCACTCATCGACTATAAGACATTTACTCAAATAGAGGAACACAAATATACACACATAATATGGGTCCCTATTAGATGACCGAAGATACATTCTTTCGAATGCTTCTTGTTCGAACTTGAAAAGGCGAAAAGGCAAAATGACGAAGCAGCATATAAGCAAATTCTTTCCCTGGGAAAGAAATTGCTTGGCCACATCCGTTACTTTGCCATTTTCGTCACTGTAGTGCGATCTTGGAGTTGGTATATTTAAGTAGGGGGGTGTCGGGGGACACAGTCCCCCACGTCAGGGATGTTATGTTATGTCAGTTATGTTTTAAGTTTTTTTTTTTTTTTGTTGGAACAGCAATTTTTTTTTTCCCTTGGAAAAAAAATCTCTGTTTTAAGCATTCGAGTTTGTAAGCTTTCGCTTACATGGAGTCGATAAATCATCGTTCGCTTTTCTAAGCATTCAATGATTTAATATAGACCCCATATTTTATATAGATATATATATATATATATATATATATATATATATATATATATATATATATATATATATATATATATATATGTATGTACGTGTGTGTGTGTGTGTGTGTGTGTGTGTGTGTGTGTGTGTGTGTGTGTAAAAAAGTATGTGAAAATGAATCAGACCTATCAATGTTTTTAGAAGTACTCAGAAAGAAAATTAATTGCTTTTGCCTGCCTTTACGATTAACAAATAAGTGAAGATGGAAATTGCTAAGGTTCAGCAGTATCTAGTATGCAAGGCACAATTCTATGAGTTCATCTTAATTAATTGACCACTTCACTGAAAGGGCTTTACCTGCACTGCAGCTGTGTAACCTCACATTAAGTTACACTAAGTAAAGGGGTGCAGGGAGTAAAGCCCTCTGCAAAGGTGATGTGGAGATTGTTCCCTACTTCATCCATGCTACTGTTAAAAGCATTCTTTTATTGAAATGGGATGTTTAGAGGTTTAGAGGTTCTTGCTAAGCTAACAACCAAGGAGCTCAGTCATATCCGCAGTACTAGAGGGAAATTAAAAGTGTTCCCCTTTAAGTGTATTATCCTCAGAGATATCACATGTGAATATTTGTGATTACTCATCTAATCATCCATATTGGTTTTAAAAGTTGCCAGTCATGTACATTGCTTGATTTATAAGGAGGTATGCTTGCTACAGTAAACAACAAAAAAACAGAGGTAGTTTATATATATTTATAATGTCTGTTAATGAGTATGTCATGAAAAGTTGCTTGTTTAGATATGGTCAATCACCCTAGGTGCTAAAAACTACAATCAATGGAGGTATACAAAGTTGAAGGGTAGGGCACTGCACATCACACACGAGGCGTGGTCAAATAAAATAGAGAAGGATACTGCAATCTGTAATATGAAGTTATTTTACTGCTTGTCCTTTCACAAGTGTATTTTACATACTGCAAAATAATGCATTTAAATATGACACTTTAATACAAATGTCTCTCCACTGAGTTATATGATTACCTAACGCACAGAAAGGCAATCAACCTGCCCAGAATGTACAGCACAAATAACCAGAACACACTTTTCACTTTTAAGATCATTTTTCTATTGCATTTCTACATAATTGGTACACCTCGTTTGCTGTAGCATAGACTAGATCCAGGCCTGCTGAATCTAGCTTTGTTTGTATAACTTGAGCACTAATCCAGGCATTCTTTAAAGTATTCAGTTGTATTTATTACTGCTGGTAGTAACTTGATTAAAGTGTAGCGATCATTTCTAAGTCTTTTGGATTAAGCACTTGGGCTTCAGACCAGTTGTTTTACATTAGGAAGGTTTGTGGCCTGCACTGTGGTGGCAGGACAGGTAGATTACATCCTTCTAAGTTGGGAACTGCTGATTGAGAGCTCAGTGTCTGTTATTCTAAAAGTGTATTAGTTCTGGTTTAAGCACTTGGGCTTCAGGCCAGTTATTTTACGTTAAGAAGGATTGCGGTCTGCACGCTTGTGGGAGGAGAGGCTGGACTCTGCCCTTCTGAGCAGGGAATTTCTGGTTAAAGGCTTATAGTGCCTGCATATTCTAACTGTTTCTTACTGAAATTGGTAAACCTTGTTTGCTGTAGCATAGACTAGATCCAGGCCTGCTGAATCTAGCTTTATTTGTATGCTTGTTGTTTGTTTATTTCCCTGAAATGCTAATTCCACCTAAAACGTGGCCTTTTAGCACTTCTGTGGATCCCTAGTGATATCTGCATTGCTTACTGTACTTATTTCCTTGTTTCACTTGAAAGAAAGTTACTGTTTGTCGCTTTTGCATTTAAGTTACCTGTAACACGTTGCATTTAAGTTACCTGGCACTTGCTCACTAAAGCAATTATATAAGTCAGCTCTAAAAAATTAAAAGCACTACACCCTCACAAACTCCCCTTGAGTACCTTGTTCCCCATTGCCCCTATTTTTCAATTATAAAGGAATTCCCAATACTATTCTAGCATGTCCAAAGGTCAGTTGTCAATCTCCTCTCCGGTCCAGCTGGTGAATCTGGGAATCTTGAGGCAATGTTACAACTGCCTCATGTACACAGACAACCCTCTCCTCCTCCCAACAAATTCCAACACATGTGAGAGAAGCAACCATATAGCCAAACTGGAGGCTAAGCTCTCTCAACTCAGTACTGGCGTAACCAGTCAGGAGGAGAAGGAAACCACACTCACTACAATTCCAGTCTCACATAGACCTACCACGACAACAAACCAAACACATAAACACACAAAAACATACTGGAGGCTCTAAATAAAAATCTGCCTAAGCAGCAGAGACCTCCAAAGCAGACACCCAAGCAACCGCTACCCCAAAACAAAACACGTGCAACACATAGCTCACAAAGCCAGTGTGCGAACAGTCACAGCCCTTAAGGCTAAACAACACACCTGATACACTTGTAATAGATGACTCTATCGACAGACTCACTGTCGTCTGCTCACCAGGCTGAACAAGGAGAAGGACACGGTGAGCTGCCTGTTGGGCGCTAGGATCCGCCACATAACACAAGCACTCAGGTCACTCCAAGGCAAGTACAAATATGACTCAGTCATTGTCCATGCTGGTGTGAATGACCTGAGACGTTCCTACCTGGACTACATGAAAAGAGACATAGAGGAGCTCTCTGAGCATGTAGCCCAGGCCAGTATGACCCTGACCTTGAGTAGCATCTTACCCTCACCAAGAATGATGCCACAATATGAAGACAAGATGATCAATTTCAACAATTGGCTTAAGTGTTGGTGTCATTCAAAGGGGATCAATGCCTGTCAGCCTGGGATGACATGCTCGACAAGCCACGATGCTTCGCTAGGGACGGCTTGCACCTGTCACCCATGGGCTTTGGATATTGGCAAAGGCTCTTGCCACCCCCATAGTGCCTTTTTAGGCAAGGCTCAAAAGAAAACCCACCTCCATAGGTATCACAAGGGATAAGAAACTAAGAGTAATGCTACTCAACGCCAGAAGTCTAAACCTCAAGATGCACACTCGAAACTCTCCTTAGCATGGAGAACATCGATATCTGTGCAGTAACAGAAACCTGGTTCAAGGCTCCCGAGAGCACCCCAGCACTACCAGGTTATACCTCATACCATGCTTTTTGGCCCCAAAACTTGGACCGAACCACAAAAGGAGGGGGAGTATCAATATTCGTCAAAGATACCCACACCTCCAGGTTGGTGGCACAGCACGAAGCATCAGAGACTATCCATGTGCAACTAACTGTGGGTAAAACTGCCTTCCAGTTTATAGCCTGCTACAGACCACCCTCCCAAACACAGGAACCCCACTTGGCCTTCCTGAGAATACTGGCAAATATGAAGGTCTCTCCAAACACCATTATATTGGGCGACTTCAACTACCCAAACATAGACTGGGAGCATTACTCTAGCTCCAACACCCTAGCCCAAAGGTTCCTAGAATTTATAAACTCAAATGCTATGGAACAACTTGTTACCACTCCCACAAGAGGGGAAAACATACTGGACCTGATCATCACCAACATGGGGACACTATGCTCCAGACCAGAAGTGGATCCCTCACTGGTAAGATCAGACCATAAACTAATCTCACTGGATATTCACATCCCGACCCCACCCCCTGCCCAGAAAACCACAGTGAAAAACTTCTCTAAAGCAAATTTCACATGCCTCAAAACCGAGGCGAAATCCTTCAAAGCCCCCGGGCCTGTCGAAAATACGGCCCAGACCGCAGAATCCTTTATAAATGCATTCTATGAACACCTTCAGGAATGCATGGATCATGCAATCCCAAATAAAACCAAGACCCAATCCTCCAAAGGCAGACGTCCTGTCTGGTGGACCCCAGCCATAAACAAACTATACAATAGAAGGAGAAAGCTACTACATGATAGAGCAAAATCCCAAAAAGGGAAGGCATCTCTGATCAGTATTAGCAAAAAACTACGGGCACTCATAAAATCGTCTAAGGCCAGCTTCAAGAGAAAAATTGCACAGGACACTAAGGATAATCACAAGGCTTTCTTTAGTTATGTTAGGAACCTGAGTGGGAATTCCCAGATATGCTCAGAATTAGTCCAAAATGACAAAAAATACACCGAGCCCACAGACATTGCCAACATCCTAGCTGACAGGTTCAGTGCAAACTTCTCCCCCTTCTCCCCACCAAAAGGACAAATATCTATCCCAACAGAGTGCTGCCCCCTGACATCTCAGATGCTCAGGTAAGAGCCGCCCTCTCCAAAGCAAAAAACACAGCATCAATGGGACCAGATGGTGTCCCGGGCTGCATCCTACATGAACTCCAAGAAGAGCTAAACCCAAACATAAAACTACTGTTCAATCTTAGCCTTACTACAGGATATGCACCCAAAGAGTGGCGTACAGCAACAGTGGTCCCTCTCCACAAAGGTGGTGCTTCAACGGATCCTGGAAACTATCGCCCCATAAGCCTGACTAGCTTGGTCTGCAAAGCTATGGAAAGGATCATCATGGACCTCATAAATAAAGATATTGGGGACCTACAGACACTGGATCCTACCCAATTTGGCTTTGTTAAGGGCAGATCCTGCCTCTTAAACCTGGTCGATTTCTTTGAAACAGTCACCAAGGCCATTGACGAGGGGAAGGTGGTCCACACAGCCTACCTGGACCTCGCAAAAGCCTTCGATACAATACCCCACTCGGGCATTATAGATAAGCTCACCAGCTTAAATATAAACCCCTATGTCACTAGATGGGTTGCAAACTGTCTCAAGGACAGAACCCACATGGTTAGAATTGCTGGAGCCATGTCAGACTCCAAACCAGTTACAAGTGGCGTCCCACAAGGCTCAGTCCTGGGACCTCTCTTGTTCGGTATATATTTCTCGGCGGTACAGACCAACACGGAAGGACTGTGGCTGACCAAGTTTGCAGATGACTGCAAACTGGGCGCCATAATCAACTCTCCAGCCGACACAAGCATCCTCCAAAAGGGCCTCATAGAAACAGACAACTGGTGCCGGAGCCATGGCCTCAAGCTAAACGCCAAAAAGTGTATAGTCATCCCCTTTGGCAAAAACAAAGTGCCCACAAATTACCACATAGGTGGTACTCCATTAAGTACAGAAGAAGTCATTAGGGACCTGGGGACCCAAGTTGA
The DNA here is from genome assembly GCF_019279795.1 of Protopterus annectens. Lineage (NCBI taxonomy): Eukaryota > Metazoa > Chordata > Ceratodontiformes > Protopteridae > Protopterus > Protopterus annectens. Next base: position 226,818,991 of record NC_056740.1, read on the forward strand.
TAGCAATCTCTCATTTGACAACCACGTGGCCAAAGTGGTTAGAAAAACATTTTATATAGCCCACCTAATCATGAAGGGATTCACATCTAGATCAGGGGAGGTCATCGTACCTCTTTACTCATCCCTCATCAGGCCCATAATTGAGTGCAATGCCCCTTTTGGGATGTACCTTACCAGACACCTGCAGCAACTGGAAAGACCCCAAAAGTACCTCACCAAGAGGATCAAAGGGCTCAAACAGATGCCATATGCTGCCCGGTTAAAGAAACTCCAGCTCTACTCAGTGGCATACCGCCTGCTCAGAGGCGATCTGTGCCTGACGTATAAAGCCATGTCCAACCCGGAATTAATGGACATGCTGCACCTCAGAAAATCCAAATCCCTTTGAGCTACGCGCTCGAGAGACTTGAACCTCAGCACTGAAATAAATAGGACATGCTGGAGGGACAGATTCATAGCCCAGAGGCTCCCTTCACTCTGGAATAAAATCCCAGTCCAGGTTAGGCAGAGTCCCACATTGACTCTCTTCAAGAGGAATCTTGATGAGTGGATGGGAGATCATAGGTTTACCCCGGCTATCACTTCTGTGTCACTGTTAGACAGAGGCACAGTATACTAACCTCAAAAAAAGGCATAGCAAAATTAATTTAAAATGGGTGGCGAAAGCCAAACACACTCTGGCTAGGCTTATAAATGCCCTAGGGCAGATAGCCTAGTATGAACCTATGAACCTATGAACCTATGAACATGTCCCATTTCAAAATGCACGCAACACAAAGGTTACTGTCTGTATTTTTGTTGCCAGTTTGCAGTCCTGTCTCCCACATAGTGTTCTGCCCCATTTTCTTAAAGCTAACAAACTAGAATCATGAAATTAGTTTATAACTGCAAGTTAAACTATAAAGTTATTTGCTTTAATTCCTCTTAATAAAATAAAAGGGCAATATCTTTATCAGCAAATGCCAGAGATATTTAACTGGTCCTATGCCCTAGAATTTGTGGTTGTGGTTGTTGTCATGATATAGGTGACTAGGGTTCAAGCAGCTGACCCACCACCCGAGGAACCAAAGAGAAATGCCTGACATTGTCTGGCAACCAGCTCTCCTATCTCTGAGGGAGACGGTGGGATTGTCAGGATATCCTTTGGTGGAGTAAGGAAGGCCAGCTTTGGGTGCACAACATGCTGTCTGAGAAAGGTGAATAAAGCAGCACTGACTCTAAATTGGCATAAAATATGTTGACGTAGGACATGCATAGTCTGCAGAGTAGGAGAAAAGGAAAGAAATCTGACTAGATACAACTCACCTCTAACCAGTCTGGGGATAAGTGCACTCACTAAAAAGAGAGACACCCTGTTTATTGTAATATGAGTAGTAAAACAGGTTGTAAAGAGTGAAGACATGGGCTAGCAGGACACTGGAAGAGGGCTTGATGGTCAAGCAGACTGGGTAAAAATGCAAACAATCATCACATATATTTCACACTATTGTGTACTGCATGTGCATTTGAATAAATCTATAACTTGATTTTGAAACTTTTTAATATAGCACTATGGGGAAGTCATCTTAGGCATTTTTATTTTTGGAAATAGATGACCAATATCTATTTTGTTATAAATGCAGAACTTAAAAACTGCATCCGCTTTTTTGGAAATCACAGCGGGTATTGTCTTGTGAATGGATGTCTGAACATACTCAGAATGCTACACTATTACTATCTAGGCATACTTCTTAATTTTGGAGAATGTCCCTGAATTTGCTTCATATTTTTCCCATGACTCAGAAACTTTTTTTGTTTCTAGTAAATCACTGATGGCTATGTCTAGATGATTGCAACCTGGAATTCTTAATATTTTTCAGCCATTAATAATGCCAGACATTGGAGTTTCATACTTCTTATTGCTTAGAAAATACACACTGATATAAAACACATTGTTTTATTAACTTAAGAAAATTAATGTTTAAAAATTGCCCTTGATTGCAGGCCTTTTTCCCTATTATTCTTTGGCTTTGTCTCTGATTGCTGACCAAAGAAGGTGAGACCCATGTTTAGAAGCCACTACCTACCTTGGCAAAACATTTATTTATTTTATTTTTTTATTTTACATTTGTTGACTGGGCTAGTCCAACTGGATAAATGTCTATTTTCAGTAGAGGCCCAGGGAGATAAGCTCCACATTAAGCTAATAAAACAAGACAGCAAAAACTCAAAAAATATTTCAAGACATTATTCATGAAGATTTTCATCAAATAACTTAATTTTACAGAAAGTGAGTACAGAGTTTAACACAGCAATACAGTACTATTTACATGGTAAAGGGTATGACATTGCATCAGATTATGAGTAAAGAACCCTTCCAATGGTAAATGTCAGTTTTGTTTGGGCTCTTTTACTAAATTTTCTCTTTGTACAGTGTCATGCACTTATTGAAGGAGCACATTGTGTAAATACTGTATAATAAAACATCTTAGTTTTCAAAACCTTTTCTAACGGTTACAGTGGGTAAGCCTTTTTAGGGAAAACATTAGTCATAATATTTTCCTGTTTTTAGATATAGTAGCTCTCTGGCTGACACGGGAAGCTATTCGCTCTTAACTAAATAAACAATGCACAGTTTTAGCTTGAGCAAATTCATATAACAGTAGTAAGAGGAAGTAAGCATCCAGGAAAATAAAGAGAGTTGTCAGCAAAATATTCTTAAAAATGAGTTTATACAAAGATTTCATAATATGAAGACAACTAGTGAAACAAAAGATCTTTGGAGCTACAAAATGTACCTCCTATTTGTGAAGGGGGTCTTCTCACACAAAATAACAGCCTTCTTGGGAAGAGGCAGTTTGTTAAGTCCGCAGTTACATGCGTACATAAAGATATCAAGTCTATGACTGACAACTATATTGCACATGGTTTCAAAGCTTTTAAATCCACTGCAGATATGGGTTATATTGATACAGCGGGAGAAACAAGAACACTGCTCATTATGTCCTGCATAGAAAACAAAATTGTACAGGCAAAAAATCAGGGGATACATTTTTAAGTGGAAATGGCATCCTACTGACATAGTGAATAATACTGGGCCTTTGGAATGAAAATACTAAATGTAGATAAATACTATTTATGGTACTTACTGTCATAATTTTCTTTGTCATTCACATTTTGATTTTTCTCAATATCATTCTCTTCTCCCACATTGCTTTTAATCTTTCTTTGTGTTGATTCATTTACGATTCCCTAAATCACTGCTCTCGACTTTTATACATTTCTACCTCTCTTTTTTGGTAATTATTCAGTTCATCTTTTTTTATATCTTCCTATCACAAAAAAAAACATATTTACCTACTGTACACCACACAGAAATTGGGTATGGAAGAGGAGGGATCAATAAGATTTTAGAAGGTGGAATTCCTTAGCCCACTATAAAAGTCAAAACACATAGGAGGAACTTAACATGACAGCAGATTTTGACAGGAATCTTAGGCAGCACTTGCATAACTAACTTACCTGGTAGTTGGTAGTCCTGACATAGGATACATTTCCACTTCAGTTTGCTAAAATTTGAATAACATGAAAAAGTTGTGGAGAACTTTGCTACATAGTGTTAGCTGGAGAGGTAAATTCCTTTCTTGCCTATGTCATTTACACTTCCCTGTTGTCAGGCAATGAGCAAAAGGAGTCTGTGTTGTGTCAGCACTAGCCATTGATGGTATAAGAATTAGATCTAAGTGATTTGGTCATGCTGACCAATGTCGCCAAAAATGGGCTTAGATATGTGCTAGTGATAAGTGGGTTGAGGTATTGGCCTACACCACTCAATGCCAGGGACCCATACTAATGGTGGGAGGGCTCTATGTGCTCCCACTGGACAGTGTGTGAATACCATAAAGCCCAGCAGCTCTGGGTCAATAAGTTACTGTCCGGCTGGTGTCCAGTTCCCCAGTCTGGGTTACCTAGGATATCTCTGTTGAGCTCAAGCTAGGCGTAAAACAAGTCACCCTGCAAAACATGAATTAAAGATTCTTACACTCAGTATAGGTTCTCTAACAGGACACAGCATGGAAGTGGATGACATAATGATAAGGAGTAGACTGGACATCCTGTGCATCAGGAAGATAGGGTGGAAGGCCAGTGCATCAAAGTATACTACTCAGAGGAAGGACAGACTAGAAATGATGTAGGAATTGTGGTGAGGCAGAGTCTTCTAAGAACAGTGAGGGATTTAATCAGAATTAGTAACAGACTCATGGCAATCAGACTCCAGTTTAAAGATAGGGCAGTATTCATAATCTCAGCATATGTCCCACAACTGGGTTGTGATGAAGAGGAAAAGAGTGCATTCAAGTATCGGTTATAGTACCTACTACTAGATAAAGTAGGGCAATAAGAGTTAGTATTGATAATGGAGTACCTGAATGATCACACCGTGAAAGACAGAACAGGATATCAGGACTGCTTGGGCACATATAGATGGAGCAATTAGAATGAAGAGGAGGCCCTCCTAGACTTTTGTCTGATAAATAGCTTGATGGTGGGGAACACATGAATCAGCAAGACACATGGTCATAAAATCACATACAAGACTGGCCAACAGGCAACTCAGGTTAATTTCCTCTTTGTAAGGAAAGAACATTGGGGTGAATGAAAAAAAAACACAGAAGCTGCAGTGATTTAGATGGTCTCTATGATGAAAAAGGAAAAACAGCTCACCCTAAAAGAAATATATGCCCTTTTACTGGAAAGTTAATGGATTGGTTGATGTTGGATTCTGACACCACCTTAGGAAGGAAAGAAAGTAAAGTTGTGTACACTTACCATAAATGTAGATGTTCAAGTGTATTCATTGTTGCAGTCATCACATTTGGGTTATCCCTGCCATGGTAGCCCTTAGTCAGCCTGAATACCAGAGGTGTAGTATTTCTCCGTCAGTTGCCGTTGCTCCAGGACTGATGTCAGGTTGTCAGTAGTATAAAATAAGGCAGCCAATGCCATTACATCAGTTTTTCTTGCCCTGTCAGGAGCCCCCAAGAGGGAGCTAGGTTATGGTGGGAGAAGATAGAGAAGGGGATCGGAGTGAGGGAGGGAAACCAGAACTGCTACATTGAATACATTCGAACATCTACATTTATGGTAAGTGTACACAACTGTACTATGTTCTTTGTGTTTCACTGTTGCAGTCATCACATTTGGGTCGATTCCCAAAGCTGAAGAAAAGGGTGGAGGCAGTCAAGAAGATTGGGGGTTGGCTAGGATGCCCTGCAAGACTGTGGTGGCAAAGCCTGCCCTGGATTTGGAGAAGATAGGCAGGTGGTAATGCTTGGTGAAGGTATGAACTGATGTCCATGTTGCAGCCTCCAGGATGTCCCTGGTGGGGACCCCTCTGAGGAAAGTTGCAGAGGTGGAGGTTGCTCTGGTAAAATATGTCCTGACCCCCTTAGGGGGAGGTTTCCCATGTTGCTTGTAGCAGACATGGATGCCGTGTGCTACCCATTTGAAAGTGGTTTGATTGGATATAGCTTTGCCCTCTGCTCCTGCAGCAAAGCTGACTAACAATTGATCAGTCTTTCTAAATGATTTAGTCCTGTCTAGATAGAATCTGAGCTGTCTGTGCACATCTAGAAAGTGCAGTGTCCTTTCCCCCTTGTTTTGTAGGTTAGGAAAAAGGTGGGCAAATGAATGGATTGTTTGAGAGTCACACTGGACACCACTTTTGGCATGAAGGATGGGTTAGTCCTGAGGGAGACTCTGTCAGCATGGAAAATGATGAAGGGATCTAAAGCCATTAGTGTTTGTAGCTTGGATACTCTTCTTGCTGAAGTGATGGCCAGAAGCAAGGCTGTCTTCCATGAGAGAAACGTTAACTCTGCTGAAGCTGCTGGTTCAAAGGGGGGCAGGGTGAGCTTTTCCAACACAAAGTTTAGGTCCCAAGCTGGGGTAGGTGCTCTTCTGGGTGGCCTCAAGTGTTAGCCACTCTTAGGAACTGTTTGATGAGAGGGTGTGAGAAAAGAGTTGGCTCAGCGCTGAAATGAGCAGAGATAGCCAAGGCATGAATTTTAATAGAAGAAAAGGACAGACCCCTGTGTAGTTTATCAGCAAGGTAATCCAGGATAAGAGGTAGGGAGGGCTGTGCCGTCCCAGCTCCCTTAGCCTGGATCCAGGTGCAAAACCTTTTCCATTTGTCAGCGTAAGACTTTTTAGTGTTAGGGCCTCTGGCCTCACATATAACATCTAGAACCTGCTTGCTGAGATTGCCAGCTTGTGCAGTGGTCAGGGAATAAGCCAGACTGCCAGATTGAGGGTCTGCAACTGGGGATGCATGAATTCTCCTTCCCTCTGGGTCAGGAGTGTTAGGATCTGAGGGAGATGCTGTGGTGGTAGAGGTGACAGGCTGCGCAGCAGTAGGGACCAGTGCTGGTGTGGCCAGTGTGGGGCAATCAGGATTGTCCTCGGTTTTTCCTCCCTTATTTTGAGCAGTACCCTTGTAATGAGTGGTAATGGGGGAAATGCATAGACTGAGAGGTTGACCCACTGGAAGGATAGAGCATCCACTTTCCAGGCCTTGCAGTGAGGCTCCCTAGTGCAGAACTTGCTGAGCTGATGGTTGGAGTGGGAAGCAAAGAGGTCATCCTTTGGGGTGCACCATCTCTGAGCTACAAGGGTGAAGGTTCTTTGGTCTAGCTGCCACTCATGTGGGTCCAGAAGATTTTTGCTTAAGTTGTCTGCCAGAGAGTTTAAAGAGCCTGGCAGGAATTGTGCTAACAGGTGTAGTTGCATGGCTGAGGCTGTGTGCCAAAGGGTCATGGCGAGCCTGCACAGAGGGTACAAGTGAGTCCCTCCCTTGTTGATATACCACATCGCAGTGGTGTTGTCTGTTTTGATCAATAGAGCCCCCAGGGAGAGGAGGGGTCTGAAAGCTGTCAGTGTGTGCTGGACAGCTAACATCTCTTTTTGGTTGATGTGCAGATGTATTTGATGTGGGCTCCATTGGCCGTGTATGCACCTGCCGTCCAGGTGTGAGCCCCAGACATAGTCTGATGCATCTGTGGTGAGGTGAGGGTCTGGGCAGCATGGGGTTGTGAGAAGGGTAGTCCTCTGTTGTGGTAGCATGCTGCTGCCCACTAAAGAAAATCCTTTCTTAAACAAGGTATCATTGGTATAAGAGTTTCCAGATCTTGAGACTGTTGACACCAAAGACTTTTTAGGTACCATTGCAGTTTCCTCATATGGAGTCTGGCATATGGAATAAGTAGAATGCAAGAAGACATTAACCCCAGAGCTTGCAGGATTTTTCTTGCGGATAACTGGGGTCTGGTGGCTAGTTAAGAGAAATAGGCTGTCAGGTAGGTTTGCTTTTCTGGTGTAAGGAATGCCATCTTGGATGCTGTGTCCAGGCTTGCTCCCAGGAATATATTTTTTTGGGTGGGTACTAGTTTGGATTTCTTTTCGTTGATAGTACACCCTAGGGAGGTCAGTAGGTCCTTTACAAAGGCCAGTTGCTCCAGCAGCTTTTCCTGACTGTCTGCCTGAATTAGGCAGTCGTCTAAGCAAATAGCAATGGCGGCAGCCAGGCATTTTGTAAAAACTCTGGGAGCAGTGGATAAGCTAAAGGGAAGCACAGAGAATTGAAAGTGCAGTGATCCTGCCCTGAAACGTAGATATTTCCTGCATGATTCCCTGACTGGGATGTGTAGGTAGGCCTCTTTTAGGTCTAGGGTGGCTAACCAAGCATCCTTGGAGAGCATAGGTAGTAGTTGCTGGAGGGTGAGCATTTTGAATTTTGGTATCACCAAAAAGGTATTTAGAATGGATAGATTGATGATGGGGTGCCAGGTGCCCTCTTTTCTGGGTACCAGGAAGAGTCTAGAGGAGAAACCTTGGCCTATCTGTTTTGCAGGAACGTGTTCTATTGCTCTCCTAGAGCAGGGAAAGGACTTGCTTTTTGGCCTCTGCCCACTGGTTTGAGGGAAGATCTGGGAACTCTTTTTGTGTTGGTAGAGTGTGGAAATAAAATTTGTATCCCTGGGACACTATGTTGAGGACCCAGCAGTCATTGGTAATGGTGGCCCAGGTGCTTGCATGGAAGGAGAGTTTTCCACCTAGGGGCAAGTGCAGGTGCACAGAGGGAGGGGGTGGAAGTGGAGAATAATTGTGAGTTCTTACCATGAGGGGGTGGCTTAGCACTCCCTGGTTTTGAAGAGGAGGAACTCCATTGGGTAGATCTCTGGATTCCCTGGGGCTGCTATCTGGGGGGCCTGCTTCCCCGGAGTCTGGGCTGAGCTGACCTGGAGGGGGCAGGAAAGGACCAGTGCTTGGAGGGGCAATGCCTACTGTACCTGGGTGGCTGGACCTGTAGGAAGTCCTTAACTGTCTGCATAGATTTACCTTTTTCTTCCATCTTTTTTAAGGCTTCCTCTGCCTTGGTGCCAAATAAGTTTTCTTTGTGCAAGGCTGTGTCCAATAATTTAGATTTCATATGGTCTGGCAAGAGCTGTTCCTTAAGCCAAGCATGCCTTCTAAGGACAGAACCAGTGACTGCTGCCCTGGAAAATGCTTCTAGGGTGTCAAAACCACATTGTAAGGTGTGCTTAGTTACTTGATTTGCAGAATGCATTAATTCTTGTAACTCTATTTTCTGCGCAAGCAGGAAAAGATGATACCTTTTGTTTGAGGAGTTCCATGGTATGTTGCTGAAATTTTAGCATATGGAACTGACAGTTTAGTGCTCTAATAGCAAGAGTAGCAGAGGTGTATATTTTTTTACCCCATCTGTCTAATGCTCGGGAATCCCTATCTGAGAGGGTGGGATTCTTAGCAGAAGTTGCATTAATTCCTTTAGGCCCTTGAGAAATAACCTCAGAGTCAGCAGTAGGATTTTTGAAAAGAAATGTGTGAGAGTCAGGGACTCTATAGTGCCTGTCAGGTTTCCTGGAAGCAGGAGGGAGGGTGTCAGGAGTCAAACAAGATTCCATGAAAACATCATCCACAATATCCAGGACAGGAGGAATGGCCATAGGTCTGTGCTGTGGAAGATCTAAGAATTCCCTGAGTCTCTTTTTAGACTGAGGGTAGTCCTGACATTCCCATTGGAAATGCTCCCTTAAAGTATGTAGGGTTTCCCCAAAGGAAAAGTCCTCGGGTGGAGAGGCTGAAGGAATGGATTTCTCTGCATCAGAATCCTCATAAACAGAATGGGGTTGCATGTCTTCATATTCAGATGCCTCAGAGTCATCGGACTCCTGTTCAGATAAAACTACTAGGGACAAATCTCTTTCTTTTTGAAGGGGTAGCTTGGCTTACCCTGATCAGCATTATAAGGTCTTCCGCCATTTTAAGTATTTGAGACTGAGGCAAGGAAGCAAGTGTCTGAGATTGGGTCGTCGGGTTCTTGGGTGTGGTTCATACCCTGGGCCTTAGAAACTCAGTAGTTTTTGAAAGAACAGTAGATGTGAAAGAAGTCATCGGTCTGTGTCGAGAATCGGTAGTGCAAACTACTTTCTCAGAAGCTGGTACCTGCTCAGCGGCTCTGGACCTATCCAAGGTAGAGACATCTGCAGGATACTTAGTCGATGAAGAGTCTCTTGGCATACTGGACTCTGAAAGGGTCTCGGTAGCCATTTGTAAATCCACAGAAGCGGGCATCAGGGGCTGCAAAAGCACCTCACTGAGGACTGCAGAACTGACGACTAGCTTAACGGAAGCATCGTCGGTAGGTTTGGACCTGTGCGGTCTGTCTCTGTCTTTATCTTTACATTTTTTCAGAAGATCTGCTGTCAGATGGCTTACCGAAACCATATTGGAATTTGAGGACTGAGAGTGAAAATATCTAGCTACAATAAGGGCCCGACGACGTATAGTTCTGGCATTGAACAAAACACAAAAGCAACAGCAGGGGATGTTGTGGTCTGGGTCTAAGCAAGTGACGCAGTAAGAATGAAAGTCTCGGTGTGGTATTTGATTTCCACAGGTGAGACAATTGTTAACTTTTGCTGACATTGGTTAGAGCAAGAAAAAAGAATCCCCAATGGAGTACTTAGCTTTAGAAGACTTCAACTTCAATTTGGAAAATGAAAACTCAGGTAGCGGCTGACCTGCTTCGGCTTCGGGCTCCTTGGCAAGAAAGACTGATGTAATGGCATCAGCTGCCTTATTTTATACTACTGACAACCTGACATCAGTCCTGGAGGGACGACAACTGACGTAGAAATACTAAGCCTCTGGTATTCAGGATGACTGAGGGCTACCCTGGCAGGGATAACCCAAATGTGATGACTGCAACAGTGAAACACGAAGAGCATTCATTGTTACTTAACGTAACCCTGTCCTTATGAAAAATGAAATATGGAGTCTTAAAAGATAATGCTTGAATTTCTGAAATTCTTCTAGCAGATATAATTGCAACTAAAAACCCTCACCCTCAGCTGGTGAACCTGGGAATATTGAGGCAATGTTTCAATTGCCTCATGTACACAGACAACCCTCTCCTCCTCCCACAAAACACAAATACATGCGAGAGATGCAACTATACGGCCAAACTGGAGGCTGAGCTCTCTCAACATAGGACTGGCAAGACCAGTCAGGAGGAGAAGGTTACCACACACACTATAGACCCAGTCTCACATAGTACCATTACAACCTCAAATCATACACATAAACACACAAAGACATACTCGGAGGCTCTGATCAAAAATCTACCAAAACAGCAGAGGCCACCAAAGCAGACACCCAAACAACCACCACCTCAGAACACAACACCCAACACATAGACCTCACAGTCAGAGTGTCAAACAGTCACAGCCCTTAAGGCCAAACACAATGCCAGACACACTAGTCATTGGTGACTCCATAGTCAGACACACTGATGTCCCGCTCACCAGACTGAGTAAGGAGAAGGTCACAGTAAGCTGCCTGTCGGGCTAGAATCCGCCACATAACACAAGCACTCAGGTCTCTCAACAGCAGGTACAAATATGACTCAGTCATTGTCCACGCTGGTGTAAAGGACCTGAGGCGTACCTCCTTGGACTACATGAAAAGAGACATTGAGGAGCTCTCTGATTATGTAGCCCAGGCAGGTATGACCCTGACCTTGAGCAGTATCCTACCTTCACCAAGAATGATGCCACAATACAGAGATAAGATGATCAGCTTTAACAATTGGCTTAAACACTGGTGTCATTCAAAGGGGATCCAGTATCTGTCTGCCTGGGATGACATGCTGGACAAGCCATGCTGCCAAGGGACGGCTTGCACCTGTCACCCTGGGATTCAGGATATTGGCAAAGGCTCTTGCCACCCCATAGTGCCTTTTTAGGCAAGGCTCAAATTCTAAACCTACCACCCTAGAACACAAAAAGGAAAAAACTAAGGGTAATGCTGCTCAATGCCAGAAGTCTAAATCTCAAAATGCACGCACTCGAGGCCCTTCTCAGTATGGAGAACATCGATGTCTGTGCTGTGACAGAAACCTGGTTCAAGGCTCCTGAGAGCACCCCAGCGCTATCAGGTTTTACCTCATATCATGCGTTCCGGCCCCAAAATCCGGACAATACCAAGAAAGGAGGGGTATCCATATTCATCAAGGACACCCACACCTCAAGACTGGTGGCAACGCACGATGCATCGGAGACCATCCAGGTGCAATTAACCATAGGCAAGACTGCTCTGCAAATTGTAGCATGTTACAGGCCACCCTCACAAACTCAGGAAACTCACATGGCCTTCCTGAAAACACTAGAGGGGATAAATGTATCACCAAACACCATCATACTAGGTGACTTCAATTACCCTAATATAGACTGGGAACACTACTCAAGCCCAAACACCCTAGCCCAAAAGTTCCTGGAATTCATGGAATGCCATGGAACAACTAGTCACCATCCCCACAAGAGGAGATAACATACTTGATCTCATCATCACGAACATGGGAGCACAATGTTCAACACCGGAAGTATACCCCTCACTGGTGAGATCAGATCACAAACTAATCTCACTGGAGGTCCTCATCCCACCCCCACCTGAAATAAAAAAGACCACAGTAAAGAACTTCTCAAAAGCCGACTTCACACTTCTAAAGACTAGTGTGGTCTCCTTTCAGGCCCCGAGCCGGGGGAAAACAATACTCAAGCCGCTGAATCACTTACAAACGCCTTCTACCAGCACCTGCAGGACTGCATGGATAAGGCAATCCCAAGCAAAACAAAGACTCTTTGTACCAAAGGCAAGCGTCCAGTCTGGTGGACCCCAGCCATAAACAAACTCTACAACAAAAGGAGGAAGCTACTACAAGATAGAGCAAAATCCTTAAAAGGTAAGACACCCTTGATCACTATAAGTAAAAAACTAAGAGCTCTCATAAAATCATCCAAAGCAAATTTCGAGAGAAAAATAGCTAAAGACTCAAAAGACAATCATAAGGCCTTCTCTAGCTATGTTAGAAACCTAGGAGGAAACTCCCAGATATGCTCAGAACTAGTTCAAAATGATGTGAAGATTACTGATCCTACAGACATTGCCAACATACTGGCTGACAGGTTCAGTGCAAACTTCTCCCCTCCCCCCCAAAAGGAGAGATATCTATACCAAATGAGTGCAGCCCCCCAAACATCTCCAACGCCCAAGTGAGAACTGCTCTCTCCAAAGCAAAAAACACAGCATCCATGGGACCCGATGGTGTCCCCGGCTGTGTGCTCCACGAACTCAATGAGGAATTAAACCCACAGCTACGACAGCTGTTTAATCAAAGTCTTACCTCTGGATACGCACTCCAGGGAGTGGCGCACTGCGACTGTGGTCCCACTTCACAAAGGCGGTGCCTCCACAGAGCCTGGAAATTACGCGCCCATTAGCTTGACAAGCCTTATCTGCAAAGCCATGGAGAGGATCATAATGGACCTCATAAATAAAGACATAGGAATTTGCAGACTTTGGATCCAACCCAGTTTGGCTTTGTCAAAGGCAGATCATGCCTTTTAAACTTGGTTGACTTTTTCAAACAGTCACCAAAGCCATTGATGAGGGAAAGGCAGTCCATACAGCCTACCTCGATCTGGCTAAGGCCTTCGATACAATACCCCACTCGGGTATCATTGAAAAACTCATCAGCTTAAATGTTAACCCATACATCACAAGATGGGTTGCAAACTGGCTGAGTGACAGAACCCACAGGGTCAGAGTTGCTGGCGCCATGTCAGACTCAAAGCCTGTCACAAGTGGTGTCCCACAGGGCTCAGTCCTGGGCCCACTCTTGTTTGGCATCTACTTTTCCAAGTACAAGCAAACACAGGAGGGTTATGGCTGACAAAGTTTGCAGATGACTGCAAACTGGCCATAGTAGAAAACACATCTGACACAGATATCCTTCAGAAGGGTCTCACAGAAACGGATAACTGGTGCCAGAGCCATGGCCTAAAGTTAAATGCCAAAAATGCATAGTCATACCCTTCGGGAAAAACAAGGTTACCCCTAGCTACCAAATAGGTGGCAATCCACTGAGCACAGAAGAAGTTATCAGGGACCTGGGGACCCAGGTTGATAGTAGTCTGTCATTCGACACCCATGTAGCTAAAGTAGTTAGGAAGTCCTTCTACATTGCCCACCTTATCATGAAGGGATTCTCATCTAGATCAAGGGAGGTCATAGTCTCCCTTTACTCATCACTCATCAGACCAATGATTGAGTACAATGTCCCATTCGGAATGTATCTGACCCGACACTTGCAGCAGCTGGAGAGGACACAAAAGTTCCTCACCAAAAGGATAAAGGGTCTCAAAAATCTGTCCTATGCTGCTCGACTGAAAGAACTCCAGCTCTATTCAGTCGCTTACCGCTTGCTCAGAGGTGACCTTTGCCTAACATACAAGGCCATGTCAAACCCAGATTTGATGAATATGCTTCACCTCAAAAATCTAGATCCATCAGAGCCACAAGGGCGGGAGACTTAAACCTCGACACGGCTATTAATAGGACGTGCTGGAGGGATAGATTCATCACCCAAAGACTCCCTATGCTGTGGAACAAAATCCCGGTACATGTGAGGCAGAGCACCTCGCTGGCCTTGTTCAAGAGAAATCTTGACCAATGGATGGGAGATCGCAGATATACCCCAGGAATTACCTCAGTGTCACTGCTCGACAGAGGCACAGCAAAATAATGGGTATAGTTCCCCATACTAAAGGGGTGGCGTAAGCCACAAAACGATGGGCTAGGCTTATAAATGCCCTCGGGCAGATAGCCTAGTATGAACCTATGAACCTATGAACCTATAAAAAGATAGTTTTCCAGTTCAAAAATGTAAGATCACATTTAGCTGCAGGTTCAAAGGGAGAATGGATTAAGGTTGGCAGTACCAAATTTAAATCCCATGGTGGCATGGGGGTCTTTATAAGAAGGTCTTAGCAGAAGAATACTTTTCAAAATGGTCTTGCACAATTTAGAAAAAGCCAGTGAAGAATTTTGAAATTCCACATGGTGGTGCTGTGGTAGCATTGTCGCCTCACAGTCAGATGCTTTCTGGTTCGATTCTCAGCTATAGCATCTTCTGCGTGGAAACATGAGTGAATGGGCATACCTTCATTGAAGGTTGTGCATCAGGGCTGGTAACTCGGCATGTAAAAATCAACTACCAATCATTAGCGGACCAGAGTTCTGCTGTGGCGACCCCTAACTGGGAAAAGCCGAAAGACACAACAACAACAACAACAACATGAAATTTAGAGAGTGCTGTGAGTTGAACTTTAATAGTTGATGAACCAGTACCCTCATTAAATAAACTCGCAAAAAATTCTAGAACAGATTGAACTGGAGCTGAGAAAGGGTCTATCTGATTTTGCTCTACCCAATAAATGAGCCTTTTCCATTTACTGATGTAGTTTCCTAGCAGAAGGTTTATAGGAAGATAAAAGTATGGAACAGACAGGTAAAGAGAGCATTGGTTGTCTGGCTATTAAAATAATTGGAGAAACCATGCTGCTAGGTTAATATTTGAGATATCTGGGTGAACCATGCCTGTGGGTGAGACAGGAGGTCTGAAAATCGATCCAGAATCCAAGGTGGATATAGCAAATGAGGCCAAAGGAAGGGAAACCAAATCTGTCAAGGCCAGTAAGGTACAATGAGCATGACTTTGCTTTTCAACCTGGCTGCTTTCTGAAGGAATTTGGGAATTAGGGCAGTCAGAGGATAAGCATACCGATTGTGAAGTAGAGCATTCTTCAGTGATTCCCCCTGGTGTGGGAATCAGGACAAAGAAGCTGCTGCACTTTTTGCTTTATGGGAAATGCAAAATGATGGCAGCAAGCCTGCTCCCACTGACTGAAAATCATTTCTGTTGAGAGACCACTTGTGAGGTAATAAGATGGACCTGCTCAGTTTGTCTGCTATCACTTTCGACTTCCCCAGAAAATGCATTGCTATTAGAAAGCAGTTGGAAGATAGCACCCATTGCCACACTCTGAGGACTTCTCAACACAGGGGATAAGATCTGGTTTCCCCTTGTTTGTTGATGTACCAAACTACTGACATGTTGGCTGTCTGGACTGCAATTGTCCCAAGAAGAAGAAGGACATCTTGGAATGCCTACAATGTCAAAAGCACAGCTCTCATCTCCAGAACATTGATATGCAAGTTGATCTCTTCAGGGGACCACATGCCTTGGACTGTTTTCCCCAGGAAATGCCCCCCCCCCAGCCAATCTGGGAAGTGTCCCTGGTCACTATGGCCTTGGGCTGACGGAGGATGAAAGGATGACTTTGTAACACCTGTTGTGACTGCATCCACCAGCAAAGGTATTGTTTGTATACCTGAGTTATTCTTATCTTAATTGACATGGGTTGAGAAAGCAATGACCATTGTGTTGCTAACATCCATTGTAGAATTGTCATGTGAAATATTGCTAAAGCTACTAAAATTATTGCCACTGACATTGATTCCAGGGCTTGCAGAGTCAATTGGGCTGAAATTCTGGTACTGTAAATTATTTTACTGACCTGCATCCTTATCAGTTGCACTCTTGATAGTGGAAGAGAAGCTACCACAGATACTGTGTTGAACACTGCTAATATGAATTTTAATGTCTGGGTTGGTTGTAAATGAGACTTGTTGTAATTTATGGTTATTTCAAGATAATAAACAAGTCTGCAGCATCTGATCTCATGCTTATATCAGTTGGTGCCTGGTTGAGGAGGTAATGAGCCAGTCATCGAAATATGGAAACACCTGGAATCCTTGCAATCTCAGGTGAGTTGCTACCACTGCCATGATCTTGGTGAACACCCTGGGGGCTGTGGTGAGGCCAAAGGGCAGTGCTCTGAACTGATAGTGACTGGTTTCTAGCCAGAAGTGTAAGTACCTTCTGGATTGTCTGTTCATCTTTATGTGATTGTACACATCCTGAAGTTCTACTGAGTACATCTAGTCATCCTTTCCCAGAAAGGGCAGAATGGACAGAACCAGGACCATCTGGAACTTTAGGTGTCAAACTGACTTGTTCAATACACTGAGATCCAAAATTGGTCTCCAGTCCCCTGTTTTCTTTGGCACTAAAAAGAATCTTGATTAACCTCTGGATTCTATCTAGTCTGGTGGGATCTCTTAGATGACTCTTTTTTTTTAACAGCTTTTGGATTTCTAATGCTGCTGCTTTCCTCTGACTGGGTGGAACATCAGGAAATGTTCTTGACAATGGAGGAGGCAGGGAAAATGGAATTATATAACCTCTGGAAATAATTCTCTGCACCCAACTGTCTTTTGTTATAAATAGCCAGGCTCTCTGCTGCAGAGATAAGTGACTTCTGACTGCCACCAGAGAGAAGCAATCAAGCCTCCTTTCAGGAGCACTGAAAGGGTCTGTCAGAAAGGGAATATCTAGACCCCCCAGTTTTGTGGGCCTCCACTGGGGCCATCATCTTCCATTATCACTCCCCCTCTGCCTCTGGGGGAACTACCTCCATGTGTGCCCTGGAAAGGATCCTGTAACTTTTTGAACCACATTTTTCAGTCTTCCTGTTGATTCCTGGAAAGGTCCTTTGAGGGGTTGAAAAAATCATGCCCACTGCAGAGAGGATTTTTCCATCTTTCTCACACCTTGCGAGTGTGTCCTTCACTGTGGGGCCAAACAAAGAAGTGCTGTCAAAGGCAGCACTGATGAACGAGGACTTGAAGGGCCCCACAAATACACACAGGCACATCCAGGCATGCCTCCTGATGGAAATGCCTGAACCAACAGCCCTTCAGGCACCTTCTGCAGCATGTGAGAAATCTCATGGATGAATTAGATATAACTTGTAGGGTAGCAAACTGAGAGACTACTGAAAACTGAGCATCAGCAGCTTCGGTTCCAGAAAGAGATTTCGATAGCTCTTTAATCAAATCTCTCTGAAGCCTCATAAAATGTGCCAAATAGTTCAGCGATCTGAGTGCAAAAGTCACTGAAGCATAAACACACTTTCCAAATCTGTCTATCACCCTAGACTGTCTATAAGGAAGATGAACAGTGAAACTCTGTTCCACAAGTTCCTTTTTTGTAGCTGCCACCACAACCATGGTATCTACTGGCACCCCTTTACCCCAAAATTCCCTACCTACTGGTGAAGCCAGAATCTGGTCTGTTCTCTTGAGGGATTGACTCAGTCATATCAGGTTCCTTCCATGCCCACCTACAGATCAAATCAATGAGCTCAGTGACAAGCAGAGTACCCCAAGAGGTAGATGGGCCAGTCCCAAAGGCTTCCAGAAATACTGAGTCCTCTGGAGAAGGGTCTTGGGAAGACCATCCACCCTTCTGCTTAAGGATCATAAGAATGTCTCCAAATAAGATGTCATCAGGTGGCAATTTTGGAGACCCTTCTCCTTCATCGAAATCAGTATCGTCAGTGACTGTCTCTAGAGGAGAGTCCAAGTACCTCCTTTTGCACTTTCTCTTCCTAGGGACTTCCTCGGTTGGGTTGGCCGATGAAGTTTCAGAAGAGATTAGGATACCCTGCTGGGTAGTCTGGAAGCTTTGTACTGGCTGTCCCTGTGGGCAAGAATGTTGAGGATCATGGTGCAAAGTCATCTGAGAAGTACAGGGTGCGTCCAAGAGGGAATGATCCATCTGACCTGCCGGAGCAGAAAGCAATCTCTTCACAACCTCGAAGGCAGATCACTCTGGGGAGAAGGAAGCCAATGGAAATTGAGTTTCTGGCTTGTCACCTTCCTCCACCTCAAGTACAATCCACCCGAGGTGGAAGTTAGAGCTGAGCTGTCCAGTGCCAAGGCTCCAAGAGAAAGATATGGCTCCGAAAACCTTGGAGTTGATTGCACCCTCCCGGATCTGACAGGGATGCTTTGGCATCAAGAGCCATCCTGCTCTGAGGATGTCAGAGCTGGTGCACTCAGAGCAGTTTTCAGAGCCACAGACAGTGCTTTCTTAAGATCCGAACCAGATGGACTCAGAACTTTCAGATCTGAAACAATAGGTTGGATTAGAGAAGGAACTGTAATGGGTTGAGTAGTTGACAATTGGACTTTCTGACTCAAAGAGATAGGAACCATGAACACTCCCATCTGAATTTGCTCCTTGATGAATTTCCTCATCATCCTATCCAGATCTGCTTCTGTGAGACTCCTGAAGGAATGAGAAAATACTATAGATGGTGATTTGGAGTGCCTCCGTAAAAAGGGAGGGGGCACTCTGAATGGGACTAGATCCAGACTAGGAGAATATGTTGACCTTGGTAAAGATTTTGGATCCGAGGATGTATGATTCAGAACAGGCTTGATTGGATCCGATGAGGGTCAGACCATAAGTGGATGCAGTTTCTCTTTCTTCTTTCTGGGTTCTGAGGAAGAAGAGGCTGGAAACTAAGAATACTTAGACCTTTTTATAGGGTCTCTAGATTTGTGTTTTGGTGATTGAACCGCAGTAATGGCTTTGGCAAAGGAAGTTGGAAGTAAGCCTTTTAAACTCAATTTATTCTTCCTGTCAGTTAGTACTCAGGGTTTGAACTCACAACAGATACTGCAATCCTGTTGTAAATGATCTGGGTCCAAGCAATATATAAAAAGATTGTGGGCACTGGAATAAGGCAACTTGTGCCCACAGTAATCACACTTTTTTAAATCCTGTAGGACCTTTTTTCAGACATTTTGAAAGAAAAAATATCATAATAACAAAATTACTAAACTAAGATAAAAAGCTAAATACCAACAATGGCATTGAAGAACTACAATAACATTGTAGAAAGGAAAAAATATCAACTAAGTGTAAAGGGAATAGGTAAAAAGAAGTCATGTTCTTACCATAACATTCCATCTGTGTTGTCAATCTTCATTCATTCTTGACTGATGGGTTTGGTTCCAAACCCTTGGAACTGACTTGGGCATTATACAAAGCTTGCACCAGCCAAAAACTCTTGAGCTAAGACTCTACCCAAATTGCCTCTCTTCCCATTACCTCAGATCGAGTTTGTCTACCACTAAGAAAAATATGGAAGCTCTGTCTGAGGAACAACCCTATGACAAAACCCTAGAACTAGTTCCCAACCTTCAGGAGTCTTGGGGAAGGAGGGTGGGATGTCAAGAATGAATGAAGATCGACAACACAGATGGAACGTTATGGTAAGAACATAACTTCTTTGTCTGATGTTGTCAATCTTCACTCATTCTTGACTGATAAGACAGAGTCCCCAGCTACTTTAGATCTTGGGAGGCCTTAAGAAAGAATATTCCTGAGCACCACAGAGCTAAAGGATGCTCTTCCCCTGGAGACCATGTCTAATTTGTAATGAGTGATAAAGGTATGTGGTTAGCCCTAGTTGCAGCTGTACATATGTCTTCCATAGAAGCTCTGGAATGGAAGACCGCTGAATTGGAAACAGATTTTGTAGAATGAGCTCTAACTTTTGTTGGTGGTTTGAGTTTATTTTAGTTGTATATAAAGGTAATGCAGTCTCTTAATCATTTTAACAAGGTGACCTTTGATACCGGTTTGCCCAGTCTGGTACGTGAAAAGGATAGAAATAGTTGGTCTGAATTTCTAGAGGATTTTGTTTTGTCCAAGTAAAAATTTAATTGTCTGTGGATGTCCAACATATGCAAGCAGTACTCTCCTTTGACAAATTTGGAAAGAAGACTGGTAAGTCTATGGTCTGGTTGATGTTGAACTCTGATGAAACTTTTGGAAGGAAGGAGGGATTGGTTCTGAATGATACTCTTTCTTTATGGAAGATTATATATGGATAATTCACACACAAAGCCTGTAACTCTGAAATTCTCCTGGCAGATGTGATAGCTACTAGGAAGAGGGTCTTCCAAGATAAAAACTTGAGGTCACAAGTGGCTGCTAGCTTGAAGGGCTGATGAACTAGGCATTGTAAAACTAAGGTTAAATCCCAAGGAGCTACCGGATCTTTGAAAGGGTGTTTTAAATGCGGAGTGCTTTTAAGAAAAACTTTGCACACACAATGAGAAATCAATGAATGATCATCAAAACCATTAAGAGAAAATGCAGAATGACAGATAGAGGAACTTTAATTGCAGAAGTTGAGTCTCCCACTTGAAATAAGGTGGCTAAGTATTACAGGACTTTATCAACTGGTGCCGAGAAAGGATCAATGCCATTTGTACAATTCCAAACAGAGAATCTTTCCCATTTGTTTAGGTACATTTTTCTGGTGGACGGTTTATGGGAAACCAGAAGTATCTTCTGCACTGGGGAGGAGAAGCTGTTCTACCTGGAAAATACTGTAATTGGAGAAACCAAGCCATCAGCTTGAGATGTTGAAGACTGGGATGCACCAAGCCCTGAGAGTGAGACAGCAGGTCCAGAGTTGGATCCAGAGTCCATGGGCAGTGAACCAGATGAGGCCAAAGAAAGGGAAACCAGACTTGAGGCCAATAAGGTGCAATGAGAATAACTTTGCTTCTCAACTGTTGGGCTTTCCTCAGAAACAGGGGAGTTAGTGGAATTGGAAGAAAGGCATACGGAAGTCCCGGGGGCCAATCGTGAAGAAGTGCATCTCTCAAGGACTCCCCGTAAGGGGGAATTAGGGAAAAGTAGCTGCTTCATTTGTGGTTTATGGGAGAGATGAACAGATCACAGCAAGGCTGACCCCACTGGTAAAAGATCTTTGTTGCTACATTGGGACTGAGAGACCACTCATGAGGTAGAAGGATACACCTGCTCAGTTTGTCCGCAATCACGTTGGAGTTCCCTGGGATATGCATTGCTATCAGAAAGTGGTTGGAGGCAATTTTCCATTGCCAAACTCTTACAGTTTTCTAACATAGGGTGTAGGATCTGGTTCCCCCCTGTTTTTTGATATACCAGACTATGGACATGTTGTTTGATTGGAGAGCAATTGTCCCTGAAGGAAGGGCAGACTGAAATGCTTGCAATGCTAAAAGCACTGCCCTCAGTTCTAGGACACTGATGTGCAAATTGGCCTCTTGTGGGGACCAAGTGCCTTGGATAGTCTTTCCCAAAAAAATGCCCCCCCACCCTATCTGGGAAGCGTCCATGGTCACTACGGCCTTGGGCTGAGAGGGGAAAAAAGGACACCTTCATAAATTTTCTTTTGGCTTCATCCACCAAGATAAATCCCTTTTGCAGCGATTTGTTATCAAGACTGGATGGGACATGGAGCATGTCAGAGGTGACCATTGTGACACCAAGAGCCATTAAAGAAGCCTCATGTGATACCTCGCTAGGAGAACTAATGTTATTGTTGCTGCCATGGATCTGAGAAGTTGTACTACCAGATGAGCAGGAACTTTGTCTTGGGAGAGGACAATCTAGTTATGATCTTAGCGTTAACCTGTGATGAGGAATGGAGGCCACACAGGATATTGTATTTAGTCTTGCTTCGATAAATTCCAGATCCTGGGTGGGAGACAGATGTGATTTTTCTTTGTTGACTGAAATGCTAAAAGTTTCGGCAAGATGTAAAACAACGTCTATGGTGCAAAGCAGTAGATGCCTGGAGGGGGTGGTGAGGAGCCAGTCATCTAGATATGGAAACACACGGAATCCCTGTAGTCTCAAATGAGTTGCTATGACTGCCATGCATTTGGTGAACACCCTGGGGGCTGTGGTGAGGCTGAAGGGCAGTGCTCGAAATTGGTAATGACTGGCTCCTAGATAAAAGTGGAGATATCTTCTGGAGCGCTTGTCCATCTTTATATGGTAATACGCATCCTGAAGATCTAGCAAGCACATCCAATCATCCTTCTCTAGAAAGGGAAGGATAGACTGAACCATGACCATCCGGAATTTTGTCTCTTGCACAAATTTGTTCAATAGGCTGAGATCTAAGATTGGCCTCTAGTCCCCTATCTTTTTTGGCACTAAAAAGAATCTTGAGTAGAATCCAGATCCTATCTGGTCTGGTGGGACTGCTCGGATGACTCTTTTTTTGAAGCAGCTTTTGAACTTTGAGTGCTGCTAGATCCCTCTGACTGGGTGGAACATTGGGGATTCTCCTTTGGGGACTGGGGAAAAGATTGAAGGGAATGCAGTAACCTCTGGTAATTACTGTCTTCACCCAGGAATCTAATGTTATTGTGAGCCAGGCTGAATGATGCAGACAAAATCTTTCCCTGACTGCTTCCAAAGGTAAGCAGTTGTGCCTCCACTCAGGAGAGCTGGTAATGTTGTCTGGAAAGGGAATTTCTGGAGCTCTGGTTATGTGGAACCCCTCTGCCATGGTAGGGGTGTCTTCCAGAAGTGTTCCTCCCTCTGCCCAGGGGGGAATACTTGCCACGTGTGTCCCAAAAAGGCCCTTGGATCTTCTTGAGCCACATTTTTCCACTCCTCTTATTCCTGGAGTAAGGTCATTGTGAAGTGGAAAAATCCATGGCCACAGCAAAAAGGGTCTTCCTGTCCTTTTCATACCTGGCTAACGTGTTTCTAACTTTTGGGTGAAATAATGAGGTAGTATCAACAGGAACATTGACAAAGGAAGACGTGAAGGGGTCCACAAAATCACACAAGCTCATCCAGGCATGGCACCTAATGGCAACGTCTGTACCTGCTGCTCTAGACATCCCTTTGACTGTATGTGCATTAAGTCACATAGATGAATTCAAGATCGACTACAGGGTGGCAAGCTGAGAGGCAACCTTATCTTGAACCTCATCAGACACTGCTCCTGCAAGGGTGTCTGAAAGCTCAGTTATCAGATCCCTTTGGAGTCTAGCAAAGTGTGCCAAGAAGTTCAAGGACAAAATAGTGAAGTTCATTGAAGCAGAGACTCACTTCCTGAATCTGTCCATCTTCCAGGACTCTTGGTCTAGAGGTTGGACAGTTGAACTCTCTTCAGCGACTTCATTTTTTGTGGCCAGCACCACCACCATGGCATCCGCTCCTAGACCCTAAGACCAATGAGGTTGATCCTCTGAGGCTGAAAGAATCTGGTTTGGTCTCTGGTTTATAGGGTCTATGGTATCAGAAGCCTGCTACGCATGCTGAATAATCAATATGATTAATTCGTCAGTGGGTGGGGTCACCCAAGAAGTAGATGGATGGGCACATAAAGCTTGCAAGAAAACAGATTTCTCAGAGGATGGGTTTGAAGACTTCCAATCACCCCTCTGTTTTAATATTTCCAGGATGTCCCCAAAGGAGACATCTTCAGGGGTGACCATTGGGACC